>NW_021831887.1:0-7500 GCF_006345805.1 Octopus sinensis | reverse complement strand
GAGGGGAAACACAGACACACAAACATATACACACACATACACACATATATACATATATACGACGGGCTTCTTTCAGTTTCCGTCTACCAAATCCACTCACAAGGCTTTGGTCGGCCCGTGGCTATAGTAGAAGACACTTGCCCAAGGTGCCACGCAGTGGGACTGAATCCGGAGCCATGTGGTTGGTAAGCAAGCTACTTACCACACAGCCATTCCTGCGCATATAGGTGAAAAATTGTTGAAAACCAATCGTTTAATCGCACAAATTGACCACAGTTATCGAGCGGTGATGGGTGACAAAGATATGTACACACATACCAACCTACCAACACACCCACATATATCAATATCTAAATCTCTGTCTATCTATCTATTTATTTATCTGTGTATGTGTAGTGTGTGTGTGTGTGTGTGTGTGTGTGTGTGTGTGTGTGTGTGGTGTGTGTGTGTGTGTGTGCGTGTGTGTATGTATCTATGTACGTACGAAGGATTTCCACAGATGCCACTTACTAAATTCATTCACAGGCGTTTTGTCGGTCTGAGGTTATAGTAGAAGACTTTTACCCCCAGGTGCCGCGCAGTGGCAAAACCCACTTGGTTGCAAAGTTGTGTGTATGTGTCTGTGGTTTTACTAGAGTGTACGTCTCACGTGAAGAATTGGGGAGCCCGATACTAACTATAGATTAAGCTTTATTTCAAGAATCCTAAAATCCCAATTGCGATCAGTTTTCTCTCTCAGTTCCTCAGACTATGGAATACTTTAGACCAATGCTTTTCTAACTATCTGATGTAGCGCACCAGCAGTTTCTTTTTTTTTTTTTTTTTTGCCAATGTGCCGGGGACCGGCAATATTTCTAAGTAGTATGAATTTATACCAGAAACAATATATATAATGAATGTAATAAAAGTTGACAACTTTTTAAAATTTCTATTTATTTTGAAAACAAATAATACAATATTGCATAAGCTGATAAGTTGTTTACTGCTGTGCAATAAGCGAATTCCCACAGGTCGGTGTTTGGCACTTGCCAAACACCGACCTGTGGGAAAGGGACAACCAGGAGCCCATACATGTTCAGATTAAACGAAAGAAATAGAGATGGATCGGACACACACTGCGGAAATAACCCTCAAATGTGACACGACAAACACTTGACTGGAACCCGCAGGGGAAAAGGAAGCGAGGACGCCCGAATCAGACATGGAAGCGGAGCATTTTGAACGAGCTCAGGACCACCGGCCTGACATGGGGAGCAGCCAAGAAACACGCCAATGACCGCAAAAAGTGGAAGACAACTGTTGAGAAGAATTAAGCGAATTACTGAAATTATGTTATTGTTTCTTTCTTTTCTGTAAATTCGCCACGTACCGGCTGTTGATGGCTCGCGGACCGGTACTGGCCCGCGGACGACCACTTTGAGTAGTACTGCTGTAGACTATGAGAAATTTTAGCAAATATACAGATATATTCTTCTTTGAAGATTATATTTGTGTAGCAATTCTGAATTGTAAAAAGTGAGAGTATGGTTTATGTGGCGATGAGTTGATATTGTGTGCAGTGGTAGATGAGGGTCACAAGATTATTGGGGCTTAGGTCTAGATGATGTAAGCTATTAAAACAATGAGTAGAGAACAAATTAGCATTAGATGTAAGTCGAATTGAATTGTGAGATATAACTTATAAGATATATGCATATGTTCTTAGTGTCATTTTGTCTATTATTCATAAGGTGCATGGAGATTTGCGCAATTATTATTGTATAAGTATGAATTTACAATCTGAGTATAGAAGCCGAAGGTTTTGAAGCAATTGTCCGTAGTTTCCTTCAAATTCTGGCACAAGGCCAGCAATTAAATCGACCTTCGGAATTAATTGGTATTTTATTTTATTGACGAAAAGGATAAAAGATAAAGTTGGTCTCAGTGGGATTTGAACTCAGAACGTAAAAATCCGGAAAAAATTATGCAGAACATTTTGTCCGATGTTGTATCAATTTTACCAATATATCGCCTTATATAACAGTAATATGGCGAGAAGGGAATAGTCGACTACATGGGTTCAGTAGCTGGCTGCTACTTTGCATTATTGGCCCCAGAGGGATAAAAGTAAGCTCGACATCGGCAGAATTTGAACGCAGATTCTAAAATAATGTCACAAAATACTGCAAAACATTATGTCCGATGGACAATCGATTTTCTCTCTCTCTCTCTCTCTCGCTCTCTCTTTTACTCTTTTACTCTTTTACTTGTTTCAGTCATTTGACAGAGGCCATACTGGAGCATCCCCTTGTAGTCGAACAAATCGACCCCAGGACTTATTCTATCGTCACTTTTGCCGAACTGCTAAGTTGCAGGGACATAAACACACCAGCATCGGTTGTCAAGTGATGTTGGGAGGACTAACAAAAGACACACAAACATATATACATACACATACAAACACACACACACACACACACAGACACATATATATATATATATACATATATATATATATATATATATATTATATATATATATATATATATATATATATATATATCTGATATATATATACATACATATATACGACGGGCTTCTTTCAGTTTCCGTCTACCAAATCCACTCACAAGGCTTTGGTCGGCCCGACGCTATAGTTGAAGACATTGCCAAAGATGCTATGCAGTGGGACTGAACCCGGAACCATGTGGTTCGTACGCAAGCTACTTACCACACAGCCGCTTCTACGCCTATGACCTTTGACTTACAACAGCAACAATAACAACAACTCAGAACGTAAAGAGCTGAAAGAAATACCGCATGGCATTTTGTCCGACGCTCAGACGATTCTGCTTGCTCCGCTCTCAATAACAGCAGCAGCAGCCGTACTGGTAGTAGTAGTAGTAGTAGTAGTAGTAGTAGTAGTAGTAGTAGTAGTAGTAGTAGTAAAATGGTCATGATGAGAAAGAGGAATAGGAGGAGGGGAGGAAGCCGACAACGGAGGCCACAAAAATGATGATGATGATCATAACCATGGTGAATATATAATATTTCTATAATAATACCCAGAAGCCAGACTCACCTGCCAGTCGCTCTGCGATTGTTAAAGCATGGACAGAAGGAGGAAAATTGGAGGCGAAAGCCTGCGGTGGTCCATTCACGTACCCGGCTTGTGATACAGGTACTGCCATCTGGTTTCCTGGTACAGATAATAGTCCGGCGCCCGGTTGTGCAAGCGAGAAACTTCCGAAGTTTTGCATGGTATTGCTGGGAACAAAAAAAAATGAAACATGATATGAACGGGTGAGAGAACAGCTGAAAAATGTTATATATATATTGTTATATTTCGGAATGGTCATTTTGCCAGTTTAGCCAATAAAAACACACGCACTATATATCTGGTGTTATTTTGCTTTAGTGTTATTTATTTTTTACATTAATCTTAATCTTATTTCGGCCAGAGTTCTTTCGTCACACTCCTGTGCCCGCATCAGTGGTCCTTTGTTTTCTTCTTTCTTATTTGTGTCTCTCCTTACTAACCGTCAGCCATTTTGTATTTCTATTGTATGTCTTCATTTGCGCATGCTTATATCTCTATGTGCGTCTATGTTTATTTAGTGTGTGTGTGGGGGGATGCCTGTAATATTTGTATCTTCTGTTTATATACGTTTATGTAATTTGTTTTTGTTGTTGTTTTTGTTTATTCTTATTTTGTTCATGTGTTTATGTCCACTTATTATTATTATCATTACGTATGCTTGTATGTATGTATGTATAACAACAATACAAGTAATAATAATAATAATAATAAATAAAAAAAATCTTTTAAATTAAATTTAAAAAAAACTTATATAGTTATTTATTTCTATTTGTTTATTTATCTGTGTATTTTATTTATTATGTTTTCAGTTTTGTTTATATTGTAACTAGTTTATTGGGATCCTCTACCGTGGTGTGTGCTAAATAACACCAAATATATAGTGCGTGTATTTTTATTGGCTAAACTGGCAAAATGACCATTCGAAATATAACAATATCTGTTTCAACACACGACTTCACAAAAAAATATTGCACAACAAATATATAAACGTTATATATATATATATATATATATATATATATATATATATATGAAAAAGGCATAAACAAACGACGTAACGTATACTGAATGTAAAAACGAACGGAAGACAAAAAAGAAGGTTCGCAATTCTTCATCTGTTATTGACCAATTGGTATTATTCAGTTTCACACCTTTAACGAGAACATTTCAGAGTATTTGGGTATCAATCTGAGGACAGTACACTCTGAGGAGTCAAACGTCCAGTCAACATCATGGCATTTGGAGTGATCACTAGTGATGGCGGCGTTATGCATCCATTAATCTTCCCACACGGCCTCACACTCAACACGAAGGCCTACATCAAGTGCCTAAAGAGGGTAGTACTGCTCTGGGTCAACGGGGTGGCTACTGGAAGACCCTATGTCTGGCAACAGGACTCTGCACCATGCCACACAAGCAGGAGAACCCTTTCATGGCTGTTAGATAATTTCTGCGACCACATCACTTCTAATATCTGATCTGACCAAATAATTCCCTAGACTGCAACTCTCTCGATTATTATGTGCGGAGCGCAGTTGAGCGGAAGACCAACAAAACTCCTTATAACACCAACGATAAACTGAAGGTAAGGATTATGGCAGCATTCACCAACTTAAACTAGGAGACCGTCCAGAAGAGTTGCAGGCGATTCCGAAGTCATCTGGAGGCCGTGGTTGAAGGCAATGAGGATTTTATTAAATAAACTTACAAGCAAAAATGCTGGTTCTAAAATCTCTCTAAGAGATCAACGCAGTATTTGCATAGACAAATAATATTCGTAGCCACATTAACATGGCTACCCGTTCGGATGTAGCTGTGCATCGTTAACCAACCAGAGGAGATATCCTCTTGAAGTTAAAAAATTGCAGTAGAATCAGATCGAACAGACAGCCATGTTAAAATGGCTACGAATATTACTTGTCAATAAATTTACTCTTTAGTATTTCAAGATATTTTTTATGTAATTTTGGTAAATACTTCTGTTAAAATAAAATGACAGTGTTATTTTCATTTTTGCGTAATTTAGTTTATTCGTTTATTCACCGCACCATGTGTGTGTGTGGGTGTGTGTGTATGTATATATATTATATATGTATAAATATATATACATATGTATATACATATATGTAAGTATATATATATATATATATATATATATATATATATATATATATATATATACTTTATTTAAAGCAGCAGAAAATTCAACAAAATCTGTTACTCTGAGTTTCTCGTTGCCGTTCATCAGACAGTTTTTGCTAGAATGGAACCGATATATCAATTCAATCTATACTCTTACAAACGCTACACCTTTAAAAAGAAATGGACTTGTTTGATTGGCCCTTTAAAAAAAACGGTCAATCTTCGAGCGATAAACAAAAAGGTCTAAAATATATGTATATATATATATAAAAACTTATAAAATTAAAATTCGAGGAAAAAACCTTAATTGAATAAAATACATATTGACATTATGAAGAAAGTATAATTAAAGCTTAGAAATTAAACCTATTATAAATATTACACTGCAATACATATTTATGTTAACGTGTACATATATATATCAACATACACAGAAGGATGCGTGCCAACGCCATACATATACAGGCGTATAAATATAAATCTGAAATATACACATAAATGCATGCGTACATATATTTACGCAATCCGTCTCGCACGCAATTTAAAATCATCTATGTAGCGATTCTCATATACTGAGTAAGGGGGGGGGACGAAAGAAAGGAAGAGAGAGAAAAAGGAACGAAGAAGGGGGAAGGAAAAAAGAAAAAAGAAAAAGGAGGGGTGGGGAAAAAAACGAAATAACAAAAATTATGTATACAAGCTATGTAACGGCATTATTGACATGTATGGAGACATGTATACAAATACACAAGCTCGAATGGATACATACACATACAGTCGTGTATATGTGTGCTTAAGCACAAACATACGTCCACTTACACATACACAGATACGCATGGTTACAAATACATACCATGGCTATACACATATATAAAAATTCTAATTTTTGACAACATTGCTTTTTTTTAAAGAAATGGGTGCAATAATAAAAATATATATATATATATATACGAAAGACATATAAAAATAAAATATAACACCCTATTTTGGATCATCTATAAAAAATCAAGGTAATCCTATACAATACAATAATTTGAAATGAACAAATTCGAAGGTTTTTCCTAATGTATATGTCGAAACATAAGACTTTGCTATACGGATTAAAATCTGTATAACGCGGAACAAAATCCATCGTAGCGTTCACAGCTCAAGAGTCAAAATCAAAATTTCAAAAATCAAAAATACAAAATATATACTCTATCCATATGGTATATTTATATTCGACATTTTAAATTTAGCCGCGTGCCTACATAAGTTAATCAGCTCACTTCTTTGATTCAAAGAATTATTGTCTTTGAATAAAATGTACATTTTTTCTAATAAGCAAAGTTTGCACTTGAAATATTTTTGTATGCTCCATGCCTGTATGGTGCCGCCCTGTGTCCAGAATGCTCCATGTCACGTTGAAAGGTGGGGCTTCCTTTCTTTTAGTTCCCAGCAATATTTTGCTAGGCTGGTCCTCTTCCTATTCTCTGGGTATTTAAATGAATTTTTATGAGAATAAAATCTTGTTTTAAATGAATTTTCTGAAGCCCCTGTGTATGTCTTGTATTCGATGAGCCTTCTACTTGCACCTTGGCTCTATAAACTACTCCTTCACTAGACATTCCCTTCTAACGGACAGGAGCTTCGTTTTTGCAATTGCATTTCTTAATGGGCTCGGCACCATGTCTGTGGACGTATGTTTGTGCTTAAGCATACACATACACGACTGTATGTGTATGTATCCATTCGAGCTTGTGTATTTGTATACATGTCTCCATACATGTCAATAATGCCGTTACATAGCTTGTATACATAATTTTTGTTATTTCGTTTTTTTCCCCACCCCTCCTTTTTCTTTTTTCTTTTTTCCTTCCCCCTTCTTCGTTCCTTTTTCTCTCTCTTCCTTTCTTTCGTCCCCCCCCTTACTCAGTATATGAGATTCGCTACATAGATGATTTTAAATTGCGTGCGAGACGGATTGCGTAAATATATGTACGCATGCATTTATGTGTATATTTCAGATTTATATTTATACGCCTGTATATGTATGGCGTTGGCACGCATCCTTCTGTGTATGTTGATATATATATGTACACGTTAACATAAATATGTATTGCAGTGTAATATTTATAATAGGTTTAATTTCTAAGCTTTAATTATACTTTCTTCATTAATGTCAATATGTATTTTATTCAATGTAAGGTTTTTCCTCGAATTTTATAATTTTTATAAGTTTTTATATATATATACATATATTTTGACTTTTGTTTATCGCTCGAAGATTGACCGTTTTT
>NW_021831886.1:10000-17500 GCF_006345805.1 Octopus sinensis | reverse complement strand
CATCGTCGCGTCCTGTTTCGTCGAATTTACGGTCGTCGCGCCAAGCTCCAATAAACTCCACCACTTCACCAGTTGTTTCTTCTGGTTCGGACGATGACTCGGAGAGTGTGTATTTTTCTAATTCAGAATCATATGATTCCGATTGCGATGATGATATTCCGGTGAATCAAAGGTCCAAGCGGGCAGCAGCGAATGGCCCTGGACAACAGAATGTCGTGTGGCGAGCGAGAGACAATTTACCGTCAGACGGTAAGGGTTTACTGGTACGCCTGGCATAAAGGCAAACCTTGAAAATGGAAGTTCGCCATTGGTAATCTTCCATGAGTTTTTGACGGATGAAATGGTGAAGAGACTTGGACATTTTCCATGACTACTTCTTCCCCACTGCCAAGAAGAGAAATGCTTTAAAGAGATGCACAATATGTAAAGCAAAAGAGAAACTTAAGGAAACTAGATACCATCGTTCACAACGTGATATACCACTGTCCGTGGTACCCTGTTTTGAACTCGCTATTTTTTCTTGCTATTTTCCCATAATTCCATGCCATTCCACACTGATGAAATTTCAATTATTTCAATACTTCTATCTAATTATGGTTTTACTTACTACCTGAGAAAAACATCATGTTGCGGAAAATATAATTTCTCATAACGTAGTTATTGTTAATGCATTTCGTTTGGAGAGTCAAATATAATTCTATGCACGTAAATGTATGTACGTTTCTCTGTTATATATATATTATATATATATATATATATATATATATATATTATATATATATATATACATATATATATGCATAATAAAGTATTGATTCGGTATTATCTGATAGTTGATGATTGATTAGATATATCTCACCCATTTTCTCATTTTGTATATATATATATACATATGTATATATATATACATATATATGCATACATATATATACATATATAATAATAATAATAATAATAATAATAATGATAATAATAATAATAATAATAATAATAATAATAATAATAATAATAATAATAATAATGATGATGATGATGATGATGATAATAATATTAGGGAATATGATTCCAAACTTACTGGGTAAAATTCAATTTAGTAATACTAAATCAAATTTCACAGTATGTAATATATGTAAATAAATCAGAGAAGAACCATGTAGCAATTCAACAATGATATACTTAAATCATACCATACAGAGAAAAATTAAAGATAATATAAAACATTTACCTAGAACTAAATTAAGAATGAAATAATAAATAAATAGTATATAATTAGTTAATGGACTACACGTGTTTCGTGGCTATATTTTCAAACTGATAACAGTAAAATCAATTCAATTTAAATATAGCCGCTCATCAGGTCCAAGATATAAACAATAAAATAATTGAATAAATGTACGTATATTATATAATAAGAAAGTATAAATATATATATTAATACGTAATTTTCCAATAAAAACTACGTATTTTTTTAGGAATAGAAATCTAATTAATTCTATAGGCCTCAGTAAATATATTTGGGAACTTAAAACTAAATGTATTAAATATTAATTAACTTGGGAGATAATTTGTAAGGCAAAATCTTATCGCATAGGTAGTAATTCTTGTTTATTGTGTACTAATCAATTTAAGGGAATATTATTTAATAATTATATATTGATTAATTCCCTGAATGAGCGTAAAATTAAATGTAAACATAAATTACATTACTTATATAATAAGTTTAGCTAATTTTACCGTATATATAAAACCCTATTTTATGTTACTAATTTATTGTAGATATAATTTATAGTAGTATTAGTGTCTTCTACTATAGCCTCGGGCCTACCAAAGCCTTGTGAGTGGATTTGGTAGACGGAAACTGAAAGAAGCCTGTCGTATATATATAATATATATATATATATATATATATATATATATATATATATATATATATATATATATATGTGTGTGTGTGTGTGTGTGTGTGTGTGTGTGTGTGTGTATGTTTGTGTGTCTGTGTTTGTACCCCCAAACATCGCTTGACAACCGATGCTGGTGTGTTTACGTCCCCGTAACTTAGCGGTTACCGACAGAATAAGTACTAGAAAGAACAAAATAGACTCCTATGTATTGACCAGTGTCCATTGTTTTGTATGTATGTATAAGATGCTGGTACAAATTTAAAAAAGATCGTAATAATTATCATAATAAAATCATCATAATTTAGCATAAATTAACATTAAAACCTAACGAACATTCAATTTCATTTCTATATTTGTATTCTTTGTGTTATTCTCAGGGTGCAATATCGGCTGCTCTGTGCCTGACATCCGTAAATGATGGTGTAATACCCATTAACAAGAATCTTTGGTAAGTACCAGAGTGTGTTTCGTTTGATTTTTTTCTTTTTTTCAGTTTATTAAACCAGATTACAATGGCCCCTAGCGCCAATGGTGTGTATCATCCTATGAATTCTGTTGCTTTGAGCATTTGAACTACAGGAAGCCGTCACTCGCGAGCGAGTATGGATTGATAATGTGTATCATGCTTATCGCTAGTTGTTTTAGGTGTTCATGTAATCATAAACAGACTTAGGCATTCTCTGTCCATCCAGCAACGGTCGGCTTTTTCTTAAATTACATGGATAGCAAGTTCTTTCTGTCTGTTTTTTTTTAACGTCCAACGCTGCATATCCTCTCATTGGCCTGTGAGACGAAACAGCACACCACTCCCAGTTTCAGTCAAACACGCACACACACACACACAAACACACATACACACACAGACACAGACACACAGGCACACACAAACACACACACACACGCACACGCAAATACGCACACAGGTACACACACACACGCACACGCAAATACGCACACAGGTACACACACACACAGGTACACATTCATAGCCATATTCACACAAACGTACACACACTCACACACATATACACATACAGACACAGATACAAACACACACACACACGCATAATTCATTCACAGACACATTCACACACAAATACTCTCTGTGCGTCTGCATCTGTGTGTCTGCATCTGTTCGAAATTTCCCCATGACATCTGAAGAAGGCTGGAGGGTATATCAGCCGAAACGTTGTGTTAACAACAAACAAGATGAGGACAAATATCTGTCAAATGTAAATAATGTAAATAGTGCACATAATTCCTCATCTCTTAAATATAGAACTGTATAGATCTCTGACTTGTTTTGGAGAATTTGTGGCACTTGTTTCCTCCAGAGTCATGAGTCATATCCCAATGGTGATCATATTCGTTGCAAAAAGCATGTAAAAAATAATTGCCAAAAACAATCGCAGTAATGAAAACATAGGAATCCAGAATTTCAGGATTGCAGGTCTGGATTCAGCCTGGAATGCTTTTAAATTTACTCTTGGAATTAGCTTTTAGATCCGACGGGCCTCCGTGCCAGTGGCACATAAAAAGCACCATCCGATCGTGGCCGTTGCCAGCCTCGCCTGGCCCCCGTGCTGGTGGCACGTAAAAAGCACCATCTGATCATGGCCATTTGCCAGCCTCGTCTGGCACCTGTGCCGGTGGCATGTAAAAAGCACCCACTACACTCACGGAGTGGTTGGCGTTAGGAAGGGCATCCAGCCTTAGAAACATTACCAGATCAGACTGAGCCTGGTGCAGCCTTCTGGCTTTCCAGACCCCAGTTGAACCGTCCTACCCATGCTAGCATGGAAAGCAGACACTAAATGATGATGATGATGATGATGATGATGATATACCCTTAGGAATGAGAACCCAGGTTCGAAATTTCCCAAGACACCTGAAAAAGGCTGGAGGGTATATCAGCCGAAACGTTGTATTAACAACAAACAAGATGAGGACAAATATCCGTCAAATGTAAGTAGTGTAGTCCTATATATATTATTACAAATAAAAACTTAGCGATGACCATGGCTAGGATTTCTTTGGTCTTGCTGGCTTGACTTAAAAAAATAAAAACTGCAACAGCAACAAGAAGATTGATGACTATAAGCGGATGACAGAGCCTTTAGGTGGTCAACCAATTAGCTAGAAATGGCAACGAAATCGATGTCAAATAATATCTTACTGTCTGAAATAAGGGAAGATGGACACATTGGATAATGTAGCCTTAGTTTACACTATGATTAATTAAAAAGTAGTCGATGGCCACGTCTTTGGTCACAACAACAACAATAACAACACCAGTAACAGCAATATTAATAAAAACAACAATCGGATCTGCTATGTTATATTCAGGTGTGTCATCGCTAAACAGAAATTCTGGAAGCCATATTAAAAGATATAAAGCAAGTTTCAACGCACTTTTGAACGCAGCCATGACTGCCAGCCAACGTTCAAACCACACACACACACACACACACACACACACACACTATCATACACACACACACACAATCACACACACACAATCACACACACACAATCACACACACACACACACACAATCACACACACACAATCACACACACACACACACACCCACAACAATCACACACCACAATCACACCACACACACACACACACACAATCACACACACACAATCACATACACACAATCACACACACACAATCACACACACACACACAACACACCAATCACACTACACACGCACACACAATACACACACACAATCACACAACACACACACAATCACACACACACAATCACACACACACAATCACACACACACACACACACACACACAATCACACATAGATATACTTACATATACCCCCTCACAGACAAACACACATACACATAAATATTCGCACACACGCTCACACATACAGACACACATGCATACATTCTCGCTCACAGATACATACGCAAACACACACATTCACATGCAGAAAAACACACGCATTAATTCATACACACACGCTCACACACACGCTCACACAAATACGCAAATAATGCATATACATAAACACAGATACACACACAAACATACGCACACACATTCACTGGTACATTCACTCAAACGTACATATTCACACACACACACACACATTCAGGGGCATGTCAACACAAACATATTTTGATCCAACCACACAGGCACACACACACACACACACACACACACATATATATATATATACACTCGTTCACCGACACATTCACACAAGCATGCACACATGCGTATACACATATTCACGCTAAAATACACATATCTACACACAAACATTCTCACACACACACACACACATATATATACACTCGTTCACCGACACATTCACACAAGCATGCACACATGCATATACACATATTCACGCTAAACTACACATATCTACACACACACATTCTCACACACACACACACACATATATATACACTCGTTCACCGACACATTCACACAAGCATGCACACATGCGTATATACATATTCACGCTAAACTACACATATCTACACACACACATTCTCACACACACACACACACACATATATATACATATACACTCGTTCACCGATACATTCACACAAGCATGCAGACATGCATATACACATATTCACGCTAAAATACACATATCTACACACACACATTCTCACACGAACACACACACATTCATTCACAGACAATCTCGCAACAGCGTTTAACCAACAAGAAAACCTTCAGGTGTCCACTTTTCAAAGACAATTGACTATGATGTCACACATGTCCAGAGGCCGATCTTGAGAAAACTCCATTGAAGGTCATCCTAAGCAACTACCGCCAGACACAATTCCTTTCACACAAAATGTAATTGTTTGCCGACGTCACTGACAATGGCGTTTTATAAGCGCCATTTTTGTTTATCTGAAGCATCAGAAAGTTTCAACACGACGAAGACACACACACACACACACACACACACACACACACACACACACACACACACACACACACACACTCACACACACACACAAACATATATGTGCATGTATGTATATATAAATATATATATATATATATATATATATATATTTATGTATGTATGTATGTATGTATGTATGTATGTATATTATGTATGTATGTATATATATATATATATATATAGGCGTTTGTGTGTTTGTGTGCGTATGTTGTATGTATATATATAAATATATGTGTGTGTGTGTGTGTTTGTGTGTGTGTGTAGCGTGTATTTATGTATATGTGTATGGTTGTGAGTGTGTTTGTGTTTGTGCGCACAGGTACGCGTGTTTGTATGTAAGCGTGTGTATATTTATATATGTGTCTATTCTACTGAGTATGCACATAAAGAATATGTTGCCAAACACATACACTAATACACATATCGTTTATATGTAAATATAGATATACCTATACGCACGGACATGCACAGACACACAGACATTGTAAAGCTAGATGTACAATATTTACTGCTAAGTTTACTGCAGCTCCACATAGAGTATCATCATCCAGGCTTGCAAATGACCACAACGGTGAAAAGTACGTAGGGAACGACTGGTATGATCAAGTTGTGTACCCCTGGCGAACCAAAACCTTATGGGTGAATTTAGTACATGGAAACTGAAAGAAACCAGTCAGACATACATACATACATACATGCATGCATGCATGCATACATACATACATACATACATACATACATACATACACACATACATTCATACATACATACATAGAACGTATATACATACATACATACATACATACATTCATACATACATACATACATTCATACATACATACATACGTACGTAAATACATACATACATACATACAACATACATACATACATACATACATACATTCATACATACATACGTACGTAAATATATACATACATACAACATACATACATACATACATGCATGCATACATACATGCATACATACATTCATACATACATACATGCATGCATACATTCATACATACATTCATACATACATACATTCATCATACATACATTCATACATACATTCATACATGCATACATACATACATTCATGCATGCATACATACATACATTCATACATACATACATACATACATACATAGAACATACATACATTCATACATACATACATACATACATGCATGCATACATACATACA
Source organism: Octopus sinensis (assembly GCF_006345805.1). Taxonomy (NCBI): domain Eukaryota; kingdom Metazoa; phylum Mollusca; class Cephalopoda; order Octopoda; family Octopodidae; genus Octopus; species Octopus sinensis. Next base: position 10,429 of record NW_021831886.1, on the reverse strand, counting down.
TACATACATTCATACATACATACATACATACATACATTCATACATACATACATGCATGCATGCATACATACATCCATCCATACATACATACATTCATACATACATACATACATACATGCATTCATACATACATACATACATACATACATACATGCATGCAATTATACATACATACATGCATTCATACATACATACATACATACATGCATGCATATATACATACATGCATGCATACATACATACAAACATACATGCATACATACATATATATATGTATATATTACTAATAGTTTCCCGTACATGCGTACGTTCATCAGGCGTCCATCACCTGATGGACACCTGATGAACGTACTCATGCACGGTAACCATTAATAGCATGATAAGTACATGTAGTTGAATGCACTCACACACACACACACACGCATATAT
>NW_021831885.1:30000-38142 GCF_006345805.1 Octopus sinensis | reverse complement strand
TCCCCAGGAAAGGAAAGATTTGGCTGATATTCCTTGCACGCCCTGCACGTAACAGGTATTTCGGGTCCTTTATCGCAAATAGCTGTCACGTGGTAGCAGGATGTGCAAGAAGTAGCAGCCAAATCTTTGGAGGTGAGATACGTTGAATGCATTCGAAAAACCCTATGAAAGACATTATTTCACGCCGTGGTCACGAACGGGTCTTTTATGAAATATTTACTGTATTTTAAAGTAATTTTCATTTTGAAACACTTTTTAGATATGCAAAAAAATAAAAATATTGTAATGGTATTCAATTGATAAATAATTTAAAAAACATTAAAATATTCTCTGTCTAAAGAAAGTTAAATATAAATACTTACTGTACAAACAACTTACATTTTTGAAATCACATTCACTTTAAAATATTTAAATGATTAAAATATTGTGTGCAACGAAATCGAAAATAGAAACATTTACTGTAAAAAAAAAGAACGTATTTTTACATTGTCAAGTCACCGTGTCTAATCAAAAGGTAAGGGTTTCTTCCCTTTCAGGGTTAGGCTATTTTCGAATAATTTTTCCATTATGCACCGTTTTATACCCCACGAAAACCCCTAATATCTCAATAACCTGTGGTCCGATTTATGCAAACTTTTTTTTCTGCCGTTCGTATTCACATTTCAAAGGAAACTTAATTCATAGTATTTTCTCATTATGTGCCAGTTTGGTTGGGTAACATTGCAAGAAAGCAAGTAAGCAAGATTAAAGCTCACTTTTAATGTATATATATATATATATATATATATAGAGAGAGAGAGAGAGAGAGAGAGAGAGAGAAAGTGGGGAGGGACAGACTGAGACAGACAGGCAGAAACGCAGGAATCGTTGTGTGGTAAGTAGCTTGCTTACTTCCAGTTACTCAGAATGCAACACTAGTTGGTCAAGAGTGTTACAGGGAGAAGACGTGAGTTTTGGCTCCGTGAATAGAAAAAAGAATATAAAGAAAATTGTCAATTATGGCTCGCTATAGCGAGCAAAAATATTGTGTTCTAATCACCATAACGGTGAATTGAGAAATTTTGTTTGAAAATTCTTTGGTGTGGCCTTTTGTAGCCAAATAATTTGTAAATTCTAGTGGGCGTATCTCGCTAGAAAAAGTGGAATTTTACCGAACTGGAGTACTTCAAGAATAACCCCGATTATTGGATTACCTGTTGGAGTATTATACAAAGGATTCCCTGTCTGTTCTATTTGTGAGGTTTTTATTTTATTTTTCCCTTCTTCCATTTTTTCTTTCTTTCTAAATTTTGGTTCATTCTTTTCATTATTTTAATTTCAGTTTCCTTTTCTTCTCTTTTATTTTGTTTTACTTCTATTTTTATTTGGTTTTAATTTTTCGGCGGACTGTTCTTTGAACAACTTTTGAACTGTTTTTTTGGACATGGCAGAGAAGGAACTTAAAAAGAAGAACTCTGTCTTGGAGTAGGAAATTAGCCCGTCTAAGATATGGAGGAGAGGACGGTGGTGGTTAGAACTTATTCTAAAGTTCTTGATTCCATCACCATCTTCCCAAAACCAGTTATAGAAAATGAACTGAAAGACTATTTGTCCTCTGTGAAATATATATCCTGTGGTGTCAAACATGTAACTATATGGTTGCTGTTTTGACAACCGGGAAAAGGCTCGCACATTTGCGAGTCAGCCTTTAGAGGGCAACAAAATTCTGTTCCTCCTGTCGTACTGCGAGAGAAAATTAATAAGAGCCTGGGTATGTGGGTTGCCCCCGGGCACCGAGGCGGGTTGGATTGAAGATACCATCCGACGGAGACTGGGGGATAGCGGGCCCAGGCTCTTAAATGTAAGGGTATTGCCGGCGGTCGATTGGGAAGGGTCAAAAGCGATTTTGACCCTGTGGACCCCATCGGCCGCAACATATCTGGTTTTCGAAATGTTTTTTTTTAATGTGGCATGGTAAGGTCTTGGAACAGTCACTGGATGCCACCTCCGCTACCCGGTCAAAGGGAGAGATGGATGTGGTTGAGGCCTCCTCAACCCAAAAAGGATTAAAAAGGAAGAAGGTGAGCAACAATAGTTACCTGCTGAAGGACCCTAAGGCTTCGGGAGGTGGGGGAGAGACTCCGGACAAAGCGGAAGAGCTCCACTCGCCCGAAGTCAGGAATAAAGGAAAAAAAGAAAGAAGAACGGGTCATCGCAGGGGGGAGATGATGTGCTGTCTGCATGTCCCGAAGTTGTGCCACCCACGGTGGAAGAAACCACCCCCACCCTTAAAGATGAATTAATTATCTTTTCCTACAAGGGCGGGGAGGTGGAAAAATAGAAGAACATAAAGAGACAGTAGATACGGTATCCCGAATGGCCTCCGCAGATAGCTGTGAAGGTCATAAGGTTTCCCTTGTGGGAAAGGCTTAAAGGATTTGGATGGAGGAGTGCCGCATATGGCCGGGTGGCCCTTACACTACTTACATGTCCTACATGAGTGAGGCATGGGAAATGGCGGAATACAGGAACTCAAGCGGCATTGAAGATAATAATGAATATATCGATGAGTAGGAGGTGAAAAAGTCTCGCTAGAGGGTTTGAAACTTCATCTTATTGTATTATTTGCAGTGGTTTATAACCTCAGTTGTGTGTTTAAAAAAACATGTTAAGTTAGAGGTTTTAGTGCCTCCTTCTTGTAAGAGGTTTGAGAAAAAAGAAAATATGTTTTCGAGAAAAATCTAATCGGCGGGCGTTGGGTTTCGTCTCTCATTTATTCATTTTATTTCATTTTCATTCATTAATGTGTTTGTCCAGCCCGCAAAGCTACACATTCTTTGTACTGTCTATATGAAAAATTTTATGAAATAAAGTAGCTTGCTTGCCAACCACATAGTTCTGGGTTCCGTCCCACTGCCTGGCACCATGGGTAAGGGTCCTCAACTATCACCTCGAGCCGACCAGTCTGTGTGAGGGATTTGGTAGGCGGAAACTGAAAAAACCCGTCGCATATATATATATATATATATATATATATATATATAATATATATATGTATATATATGTAGTATGTATGTATGTATGTATGTATGTATGTATGTATGTATGTATATGTTCGTGCGTCTGTGTTTGTCCACCCACCCCCGACATCGCTTGATAACCGATGGTAGTGTGTTTACGTCTCCGTAACTTAGCAATTTGGCTAAAGAGAACGATAGGATAAGTCCCAGGCTGACAAAAAATAAATCTTGGGGAGGATTTGCTCGACTAAAGGCGGTGCGCCAGCATGGCCGCAGTCAAACGACTGAAAAAAAATAATTAAAACATAAAAGAATACATGCATACATATATGTAAGGAATAATTTGACTGACTTTGAAGTGATTGCCTAATTTTGCCAGGCGAAATTTAATATATTCCTCTAAAATGTTTGTATATATTATGCATAATATATATACATGAATATCGAACGCATAAACACATAATCCAACACAGTTTATAATATAATTATGCTTAGCCTTCCCAGGATTAATAGCCGGTTGTTAGAAATCAATATAATTTTAATGCATATCATTCATAAGATCAGGGTGTGAGATACTGTGAATTCATTGGCGTGCGCATACACACAGCTATTATTCTCTCTTTAGACTGTTATATAAACCACATAATAAGAATAGGGCATAATGATAATTAATAAATCACGAAGGTTGTTAAGTAATGACGTCCATTGGCTTACAGCTGTTTCATTTATAAAGAAAAGTGAATGATAAGATAACTTCCTATAGCTTGTACAGATCTCATAACGAATTACTATGTGCGTTGTGTGTGTGGGGGTATATATGTAAACTTGAGGATATTACATATATACATCTATATATATATATATATATATATATATATATATATATATATATATATATATATATATATATATATATATATATATATATATATGATTTTGTAAATTTGTATACGTGTATTTATATATCTATTTATGTATTTATATGTGGGTGCATGCAAATTTGTTAATCATGTGTATGTGTAGATGGATATGTAAGTAAATTTGTAGATATTATATATATGTATGTGCGTGTATGTATACTTATACTTATATTATATATATATATATATATATATATATATTTATACATATATACCTATATATATATGTATATATTTATATTTATATATATACATAGATATATTAGCATAAGTCTATACATACATATATATATATATTAGGTCGTCCAGTATGAAATTTGTAGTAAGGTAAAGCTTGACAGCTGCTCATTTCGCGTCAATATTATATTTTGACAATCTTTACTTTTTGTTAGAAAGTTAATGCATCTATTTCTTTATTCTAACCCATTTTGCACTTTATAAAGTATTTAGAAATCGTTTTTTTGCTATATTTTGTTTAGATATAGATAAGCTGGAAATTCGTACAGTTTTGAAATATGAGTTCTTTCTTGGAAATACAGCATCACAGACAGCTTGGAATATTAATGTAGTATTTCCTTGTAATGTTACTACACAGCAGACAGTAGCAAATTAGTTTGCAAAATTTCGTTCTGGTAACTTTGACTTCACAAATGAACAACGCGGTCGACCAGAAACAAAGATGGATAATGACGAACTCAAAGCCACCGTCGAGTCAGATCCATCTCAAAGTGCCCATGAATTATTGTTGTTGTTTGGTGTTAGCAAGCAAACAATATTGACTCACCTAGTTCAACTCGGTAAAGTGAATAAGTTGGATGAGTGTGTTCCACATGAACTCAATGAATATCAGAAACAGCAACGTTTGGAAGCCTAAATTATGCTACTTTCTGGTTACAAAAATGAATCATTTTTGAATTGTAGCATGTGATGAGAAATGGATCCAATACAGCAACCGAAAACGTTCAGCACAATGGTTGGACAAATACGAGTCACCAAAACTCCTTACTTATTTTTCCTAAAATGTACCATAAATGTTCAATAATATTGATATCTGCGGTCTGTGGTGGCCAGATAAGATGTTCAGCTTCACTAGAATGTTCCTCGTGCCATTCAGTAACAACTTTAGCTGTGTAAATTAGTTCATTATCATCCTGAAAGATTGCGTTTCTCTCCGGAAACAGTTCCGCAAGCATAGGATGAAATTGATGCTTAAATATTCTTGACTGTTAATTTTGCCATGAATGGAAACCATTGGGCCAGCGGATTTCCAAGACATAGCACCCCCAGATCATCACAGATCCTCCTCCATGTTTAACAGCTGGAAGAAGGCAGTCTGGGTCAAATGCTTCTTTTACCTGTCTCCACACATATATTCGGCCGGTGGTCAGAAATAAGGTAAAGATGACTCGTCCAAGAAAATAACATTCTACCACTACTCTAGAGACCAGAAACAAAGGTGGGCCATCTAAATGCTTTGCAACGTTTGTTTTTGAAATTAGTGGTTTTCTGATTGTAGCCCCACCCCCGTGAAATCCAGCTTTGTGCAGCTCCTGGCGAACAGTTTTTGTGGAAACTGGGTTCTCGAGTGGTCATTAAGCTCTGAAGTAATTTGGGGAGCTGTACTTTTGTGATCCTTTCTAACAATTCCTATCTGAAAGTTTTGGTTTTCTTCCGGAGTTTTGTTTCGACGAGGAGGTTTTTCCCTTTCTCAAAAGCTGTCATTACTTTCGAGACAGTACTTGATACACCAAATATTTTGGCTGTTTTCGTTACGCTAGCGCCTGCCATACGAGCACCAACAATTTCATCTCTTTGAAAATCCGATAGATCTGTCATTTAAATGTATTTTAATTACCTTTTTCTAATGATATCGAAAAAGAAACAACAATTTTATCAAAACATATTAAGCAACACTAATAATAAATCAAAATACATAAACATAAACAAGCTTTTAACGGTTTTATAGATATTTCAAAATTATGAAGCTATGATGCTAGGTGTTTCCATTATTTTGTCCAACACCTGTATATGTATTCTCTTATTTTCTTCTGCTTGGTTCAGTCATTTGACTGTGACCATTCAGTACTTATTCTATATATCTTACTTATTCTATCTCTCTGTTTTGCCGAACCGCGTAGTTACGGGGATGTAATGGCGCCAGCATCGGTTGTCAAGCTCCAGCTTGATTTGGGGGACAAACACAGACACACAAACATATACACTCACATACATATATATACATATATATATTTACACAGGTAAAAAGCCGCACACACGCATAAACACGCACAAACACACACATATACATGCAACGGGTTCTTTCCGTTTCCGTCTACCAAATCAATTAACAGAGCTTTGGTCGGCCGGAGGCTATAACAGAAGACACTTGCCGAAGGTGCCGCGCATTGGGACTGAACCCGCAACTATGTGGTTTGAAAGCAAGCTACTTACCACACAGCCACTCCTGCGCCTATATACATATAGTGATATATATATATATATATATATATATATATATAGATAGATACAGGTGCATAAAAGACACAGGGAGTTTTCTTCAGGGTGACTCAAACCAATAGGTATGTCCTCTGAATACTCAAAATTGAGTTCCACTAAAATTCCGGTGTGAATGGCTGGCATTTGAATTTGTGGTTTTGTGACTACAATTCCAAAGCAGCTAGAAGTGGTTTCCCCTTCAGTCAGTAGGTGTAAGTTAAAGTAAAAAGGAGATGCAAACACATTAGCAAGACTTGACAATGATATTTAATTTAATTAAGTTATATAATGAAAAATAGAGATAGTCCCTGACTGCTGTTTCAAGGATATCCTAGCTACTGGAACATCGTGCCAAGCGAAAACTCCATATACTGAGTATGGAGTGGTAGATAGATAGATAGATAGATAGATAGACAGACAGACAGACAGATAGATAGATAGATAGATAGATAGATAGATAGATAGATAGATAGATAGATAGATAGATAGATAGATAGAGCTTAAACATATGTAACAGTAGAATAAAAATTCCTCATCAATGATAGTTGTTGTGGTTTCTCAAGTCCAAAGAGGGAGGAGATAGGATATTTTCTATTCCGCTGCACCTGTGGAAACCTTAAAATTTAGTGAAAATTCTAAAATGTGGGGCATTGATGTAATTTTCCAAATTTTTTTAGAAGTTACAGAGGTTTTTTTAAGTTTGATCATTTTTATTCAGTCACTAAGCAGGATTTGGAAGCTGTCATTTTCTGCGTGGTTGCACGTGTTGTCATCTGTAAACAAATGAAATATTGGCGGGATTCTGCTGTACACATGCCATATTAGCCCACATATTTTATTTCTGGAATTTTCAGAATATTTTTTCGAATTTGTATTCCGCCATCGAAATTCATACGATTACAAGAAAAAGAAAAATGTTGACGCGTGATTGAAGACCTATTTAGCTATTATGTTTAGCACATCTCACTACCACCTTATGTGTAATAAGCATTTAATAAGCGAAAAATGACCACGTGGGTAGAGCTTGGCTTGTCATGAAAACTGGCATTTATGTCTTTGGATTTCGATTGGCTAAAATTACCCAAAGTTTGCAAACTTTAAAAGCCATTAACTCTTTAGTTATTGATTTATAGTGTAAATGATTTTCATGTCAATGATTACCAGACAAACACCAAATATGAAATTATTTGGAAGAAAAATTGAAGAAACTGAAAATTGGCAGCCAAACAGAAAAGATCCAGGAGATATCCAAACATGTCCAGTGAAATTGGGTATTCATTAGCTAAATCCATGATCAGATAGCGAATGGTTAGATAGTAATCTATAGAGAGAGAGAAATGAATGCTAGCAGTTCCTAAGTTAGACAAATACTGAAAGAAGTGAGTACACTCTGGAGGAAGAAAGACAGGTAGTCAGGAGTTTTGTATTAGATATATACTAATCAGTACAACGAGGGTACTTCTGTCCAGAGAGGTTAAGGCTGAGGGGGCGAGTGTAAAGACAGATAAATAAGGGGGTAAATAAATGTCAGACCTACAGGCTGTGTAGGGTTATGTAACAAGATGTGTTAGAATTCCTTTAGACATGGCCAACAGGGCGTATGGTGGCCCCGGTATAGAGAGCCCGAGTTTCTGATGGACTACGTTATACTATAAGGTAACTTTATCCTCTTATGGTAATGCACATGGTCAGCTAGAGAACTGGATTTGGTATGCTCCTCATACTTG
>NW_021831885.1:5000-22500 GCF_006345805.1 Octopus sinensis | reverse complement strand
ATATATATATTATATATATGTGTGAAATATATATATGTATTTATATAAATGCATACATATATGTATATATATATACATACATATATACATATATATATGTATAGATAGTTAAATACACGCACACACATTATAATATGTATATATATATCTGTATATATTATATATAAATATATTAATACGTATATATAATATATATAGAGAGAGAAGAGAGAGATAGATAGTTGTATATTTAATTATACGTATGTATACACACACATACTCACACACACAATATATATATATATATATATATATATAATATTATATATATGTATATAGGCTATATATATATATATATATATATATATATATATATATATATATATATATATATATATATTTATATATACTTATTTATATGAGTATATATGAATATTATATATATATAATATATATATATATATATATACACTCTTTACTCTTTCTGTTATTTGACTGTGGCCTGCTGGAGCACCGCCTCTAGTCGAAAAATCGACTTCAGGATTTACTTTGTAAGCCTAGTACTTATTCTATCTGTCTTTTTTACCGAACCGGTATGTGACGGGGATATACACACCAGCATCGACGTTGGGGGGGACAAACACAGACTCACAAACATATGCCCACACATATATACATATATACATATATACGTATATATACTATATATATATATATTATATATATGATATATATATCTATATATATATATATATATATATATATATATATATATACGACGGGTCTCTTTCAGTTTCCCTCTACCAAATCCACTCACAAGGCTTTGGCCGGCCCGAAGCTATAGTAGATGACACTTGCTCAAGGTGGTATGCAGTGGGACTGAACCCGCAATCATGTGGCTGTCTAGTAAGAAGCTTACTTCCCAACCACGTGTTTCCGTGTTCAGGATATAAATATATATATATATGTGAAAATCAAACCCATATTATATTTGAATATGTCTATTATAGAATGTCTATTACTGCGATATACTAAAGCATTATCAATTCGATTCTTGATATTTCAGCTTGAAAGATTTTCGAAAATGACCGTATTTTACGGAAGAATTTTTGGCATTTTGACGTTCCTTTTCTTTGTTAATTCACAATGACACACTGCATGTTTACACAGCCAACAAAAATTATATATACTGTTTAACGAAGTATTCACTGTACTGATGAAAATGTATGGAGTTATATAATATACTGAAGTATTGGCAAGCAATGTAATTACCCCTGCAATGATGTTACCAGGCAATGGATCATCCTTGTAGGAATTTACAGCGAATCATATATATATATATATATATATATATATATATATATATATTATCAATGTTCATACATAACTACATACAGATATATACATATATGCATATATATATATATGTATATACATAATGTATATATGCATTTGCGACATATATTTATACTATACGTGTACCTATGTCTGTACTCATAATTACACATTACATATAAACAGAAATGTTTATATACATATATATATATTATGTTGTTAGTGTGCATCTTTAAATATATATAAATACATATGTTCATTGCTGTATGTATATGAATATATATATATATAGAATATATAGATATATATATATATATATATATATATATATATATACACGTATGTATGTATGTGAGTGTATACACATATATAATTAAGAAAATTGCAATATCCATCTTAATTAGGAAATACGTGTCATGTATGTTATTATAACTTGTTTGTTATCTTATGTTATCTTGCAGGCAAGTATACAAGTATACACACGTTAGACATTGAATCTACCAAAACCTAAGTTCCTTGTTGTTGTTGTTGTGTTATCAGTTCATAGAGTTGACATAGCATTGAAGCAGATGGTCTAATCAACTCGGATCAGTGTAGCAAATCGGCATGTCTTGCTGATTTCACATCCTACCTTGGGCAAGGTTGTCGTCCCGAGGTCAACACATTCAATTAGCTTTCATACAATCTATTAAGTAAATTGATATGCAAGAAATAACAGCCAGTAAATTGATATACAAGTAATAACAGCTAGTTCCCCTCAAATCACACCCTTCTGTTTTAGAAACGAATACACACTTGATAGACAACCGTTAAGAAACTGACAGTCATAGTTAAAACGGTTTTTTGCATTAAAACTAACATCACAGCGTTAAAAATACGGGCAAAAGTACCCCCGACCCTATAATAAACTATGAGTTATTATTCCTTACTCCATAGCACACTGGACAAAATACGTAACAGCATTTCGTCTATCTTTACGCCTTAGGTTCAAAATACCACCGAGGTCGACTTTGTGTTTCATCGTTCGGAGTCGATGAAATACGACGAGTACTGCATTCGATTTAATTTATTTGCCCCTTACCTTCAAATTTCTGGCCTTGTGTTAAAATTAGAAAACAAATTATCATATCCACCCATAAGGAGCATCCTGGCAGAGGCATTAGCACACCGGGCAAAAAGCTAAGCGTCATTTCGTCTGTCCTAATGTTCTGACTTCAAATTCTGCCGAGATGCACTTTGTATTTCATCCTTTTGGGATCGATAAAAGCAGTACCAGTTGAGCACTGCAGTGTATATAATCGGCTATACTCACCATGTAAAAAATTCAGATCTTGTCCTTATTGTAGAAAGGATTAATATGTTTCACTCTCATTATTATTATGCCTCACTCTCACTTTCTCTCTCTCATACATTCACCTTCTTTATCTCTCCCTAGTTCCCTCTCTCTGTCCCTATTCCCTCATCTCCTGACTTTTACGTTTTCCGACTCTATAACTGATACAGCGAGAGGTAAAGTGACTCAGCAGGAGCCAAGTGGCACAGGGTCGCTCTATGCCCCAGGATTATATATATGTGTGTGTCTGTGTGTGTGTATGCACACACACACACACACATATATATAAATATAAATACATTCACACACACATGATGCTCATACGCATATTTTCTGTCCCCACCTCATTCTCTCATAATCTTTTTACTGTCTGTAAATCTCTGGCTAATTAGAAGTGACAACTAACGAGAAGGGTCTCACTTATTCTTTCTCCATCTCTTCGTCCTTCTACATAAACCTGTACATACATGTATGTTTGCATGTATGTATGTATGTATGTATGTATGTATGTATGTATGTATGTATGTATGTATGTATGTATGTATGTATGAATGTGAGGGTTAGTGTATGAGGAAATATAGCGAAAACATACATCAGAACTTCTACCAACGTTGTGATGTATAGAACTTGGACCAGGACCAAAAGAATTAAAGATGAAGAAGTGGTACTGTTCAGAATGCATGGCCCTACATTTATGCACATTAAGTACTTATTGCCCGTGAAGGTGTTGGTGGGGTTGCAAGCAACGAGCTGCAGCTCGTAACACCTTGCGTCTTCCAACATCGCCTGAGGTTCAATCATACCACTCACAGCGAGTTGCAAGACCTAGACACACGTTATTTTTCATCTTTTAGTTTTTTCAGTCATTAGACTGCGACCATGCTGTGGCACCGCCTTGAAAAACTTTTACCCGAATGAATAGATCCCAGTACTTAAGTTGCGGAGGTGTAAACAAACAAGGGTTGTCAAGCGGAAGTGGGGGGGGGGACAAACACAGGCACAAATATAAGTGGACATGTTTGAAAATTACTAGACTCAGTACCTGAAAATATGTAAATATATATTTTCTTTTTTTAGTGTAAAGTTATGTTGCGACTTTCATGAGAATGGAAGGCAAGCGATTTAGAATGTGTGTATATAACGTGATATGTATGCTTGTGTGTAAGTCTGTGCGTTTCTGGAGATCATTTCTTTCATAAAGATATGTGCGTACCTCTCTCCTAAATTTTATTTTAGAATTTATGGGCGCTACTGTCTTTGAAGACTCATATTGTCGTTTGAATGATCGACATGAGGAGTAGATAGACAGCCGACAGCCGATGAACAGTCCTTCTATGTTACCTTGTCCTGTTTTCCATTTTTCTCACTGTTTACGTAGTTCACTCGTTTCTGTCCCGTAATTACTATCCACGTCTTGTATCTATAGCTAGTGTGTATGTTATTTGCATCGTTGGTGACGTCGTGTACTCATGTATGTATGTATGTATGTATGTATGTATGTATGTATGTATGTATGTATGTATGTATATAGTATATTATTAATCTATTTAATTGAACGAGACGCATCCATTCTCTAGTAAGTTTATCTTCACCCATTTTTTGTGCGACTCTCTACTGTACTGTTTTCTTCCTCATGTCTTTGCTTCCTTATTCCTCCATCTGGATCTTTTCTAAAAGATGGACAGAATTTATACTTAACTAAATATTTTGAAACTTTGTATACTGGTAGAACGTGTCAAAAGAAAACATTAATTTCAATTAGTTTTTTTGAGAAAATTGTATTTTGTAACTTTTACGTAGTTGAATTCTTCGAATTTTAACCAATGAAATCCCAGAATTTGAGCTAAATTCAGTTGCTGCGTCTAAGTAAACAGCACACACACACACACACACACACACACACGCACACGTGTTATTCATCCTTATCACTGTCTTCTGTCTTCAAAGGCTTCTCCCATGTTTATTTCAATGTCATCCCTGACTTACGGAACGATTACCTGTGTGTGTGTGTGTGTGTTTTTTGTTGTCTAATTCCCTTTCTCCACCTCCCTCTTTCACCGTTTTCTATGTCTCTCTCTCTTCTTTTCCTTGCTCTCTCTCTCCATCTGTCTCTCTCTCTTGCGTTGCTCACACGTGACCATTGCCCATCCTTCTTTTCCTCACGTGACCATCTTTCTTTTCTTGCTCGGCTGTCTAAACGACTGGATTTTTTTCTCTCTCTTCTATCTCTTTTCTTTTCAATAAAATGTCGTTCCCAGCGTTCACTATTCTCCTTTCGCTCCGGTCTAACTACCCTCCATGTCTGTTTTTGTTCACTTTCCTTGTATGTCTCATTGTTATTTTTTTGTTTCCAACTTTGACTCTCCATAAATCCTAAATTTTATTTTAGAATTTATGTGAGCTATTGTCTTTGAAGACTCATATTGTGGTTTGAATGCTCGAAAAGAGGAATAGATAGAAAGCCCAAAACTGTTGAACGGTCCTTTTTCTATATTAACTTGTCCGGTTTTCCACTTTTTCTCGTTTTTGCCCTATAATTACTGTCCTTATCTATCTGTCATGTGTCTGTTATTTGCACTGTTAGTAACGTCGTGTACTCATATATGTATATTTATATATATATATATATATATATATATATATATATATATATATATATATATATATATATATATATATATATATATACATATATATATATAAATTTTATATCATATATATATAATAATAATAATATAATAATAATAATAATAATAATTATATATATATATATATTATTTAGTTTACGATCGTTAGTTAGTGAGTTCGATGCCCGGACCGAGCTGCGTGTTGTGTTCTTGAGCAATACACTTTATTTCACGTTGCTCCAGTTAACTCAGCTGTAGAAATGAGTTGCGACATCACTGGTGCCACGCTGTATCGGCCTTTGTCTTTCTCTTGGATAACATCAGTGATGTGGAGAGGGGAGGCTGGTATGCATGGGCGACAGCTGGCCTTCCATAAAAACTTGCCTGGTTTTTGTACCTCGGAGGGTAACTAACTTTCTAGATGCAATCCCATGGTCATTCATGAGCGAAGGGGGTTTCCCCATATGATATATATATATATATATATATATATATATATATATATATATATATATATATATATATATATATATATATGTATATATATATATTCTTTCACTGATATTTAACATTACTATGAGACTGGAAATTAGTCGGAATACCTCCCGTGCTGGCCACTGATTGCATCTTGAAGTGAATATGGCTGATTGCGTCATTATTAGATAAGTCTGAAAATCCATGAAAGCAACTGATTTGGTCTTTTCAGGGTGAGACAGAGAGAGAGTGCTGTGTGTGAAAGAGAAAGAGACTGAGACAGACAGCGACAAACAATGAGAGAGAGAGAGAGAGAGAGAGAGGGGTAGGTAATTAAGGCTGTTTGTAAGAATAGATAAAAAGTATTGCATAGAAGACCCTTGTATCATGGAGGCAACAATACAGCCTGTATGCGATTCATGGATTTGGCAGAGATAGCAGCCAAATATGTCTGAAATTATTGGGATACAATGCAAGATCATTAGAAAGAACGAACACTTTGAATAAAGTAGTTTTAAATGTGTGAATAAAGATCGACTGAAAGGAATTTAGTCAAATATGTGTGGAAACAAGACTCTCAGTGGTTCGAAACCAAGTAACATGATGGATATTGTTACTTATGATTATTAGGGAAATGGAATGGTAAAACTGATATTGTCATTTGTGTTCAAGGTTAAAATACCAGCGGAATAGACATTTTCATTTCAGTATTCTTGCGTTGATATAATAAATTAAAGGATGGATTTCTTTGATGTTCCCTAATAAATGTGTGCGTGGGTGTGTGTGTGTGCGCGCGCGCGCGCGTGTGTGTGTGTATGTGTGTGTGTAGGTGCAGACTTGGCCGTGTAGCAAGAAGCTTGCTTCCCATCCATATGGTTTCAGGTTCAGTCTAACTACGTGGCACCGTGGGCAAGCATTTTCTACTATAGCTACGGGCCAACCAAATCCTTTCGAGGGGACGTGGAACACAGAAACCGAAAGAAGCCCGTCGTATACATATGTGTGTGCGTGCACGCGAGCGCGTTTCTATGTGTGCGTGTGTGTGTGTTTGTGTGCGTGTGTGCGTCCGTGTACATGTGTGTGCTTGTCCACTGCCGCTACTTCACAAACGGTGTCGGTGTGTTAACGCCCCCTGAAGCTTGTGTTTCAGCAAAAGACTCCGATAGAATAAGTACCAAACTTAAAAAAGATAAGTACTAAATTCCATTGGTACGACTACAATACGAGGCGGTGCCCCAGCATAGCCTCAGTCTAATAACTGAAACAAGTGTGTGTGTGTGTCTGTCTGTGTGTACACGCTCATTTTCATATACGTACTTTCGGTTTTACAAGTAGGAAAACACATCTCAATACTTAAACCAGTGTATTTATACAGTTCTATATTTAAGAGAGGAGGAATTATGTACATTATTTACGTTCGATGGATATTTGTCCTCAGCTTGTTTGTTGTTAACACAACGTTTCGGCTGATATATTCTCCAGTCTTCTTCTGGTGTCACGGGGAAATTTCGAACCTGGGTTCTCATACCTAAGGTATTTTTCGATGTTATTATTATTATTGTCCAGGTCACTGCATGGAATCGAACTCGGGTAAATAACTGGAGTTAATAGACTGTGTTGTTAACCACTTCACCCACGGGCATATGGCGTTGTGGTTAAGAGCGCGGGCTACTAACCCCAAGATTCCGAGTTCGGTTTCAAACAGTGACCTGAATAATAATAATGATGATGATAATAATAATAATAATAACAATAATAATAATAATAATAATAATAATAATAATAATAATAATAATAATAATAACAACAACAACAACAACAACAACAATAACAACAACATAAAAAAACCTTAGGAATGAGAACCCAGGTTCGAAATTTCCCCCAAGACACCTGAAAAAGGCTGGAGCGTATGTCAGACGAAACGTTGTGTTATCAACAAACAAGATGAGGACAAATATCCCTCGAAAGTAAATAATGTAAATAATGTACAGAGTATTTATATGTACAAATTTATATAATGAAGATAATAGGAAAATTGTTACTAATGGGCCAAGTATGGGATAGATATTTTCACGATCATGCTCGCTAAGCAGTTACTTTTTGTTATTTTTTTTTTGATAATTCATTCTGTGTCAAACGCAGTGCTGTACAACGTTTTCACAACCACTTGGCATATTTTGAGAAAAGAAAAAATTAAATACTTAATTTAATAGTCTTAAAATCACAAAGGACAAAATTTAATCCCTTAATCTGAGAGTTTTAAAGAGATGATGCATTAATTCTAATTCCTTAATAAAAGCTCGATAAGTTTAGAAGAGACTTGAATAGATTTCGACACGTTCAAAGAATCACCAGCATCACTAAAATTAAAGTAGTTAATTTATTAGTCATGGTCCCAAACGAATGTAAGCTCCACAAAATACAATTCTTACAGAAAACTTAACGAGTCTTAGTATTACGTCATCCCATAAGTTCTGTCTGAATTTTGAATAACGAAAACAAGCGATCAAATATTATATTTATTGAAATTTAATCGACTTCCTTCCATCTATTTACAAGCATTTTAATCCCATCAATCTAAAAGTCTATTGGTGTGAAAGTGAAGAACTCTGAATTGTCTGTTTCGACTTCCTCCTGGCTTGCGAAAGTTATGTCCCCCCAAAGATTCTGTAAACTACGAAACAAATGGTAGTCTGAAGGAGTAAGGCCAGGAGAATAAGGTGAATATGGAATTTTTTCCCAACCAAGCTCTTCGATCTTCTGTGATGTGATCTTTGCAGTGTGGTGTCGCGCATTGTCCCGATGAAACATCACTCCTCTTCGATTCACTAAAGTTGGTCTTTTTTTCTTTAAAGCTTGGTTCAAACGCTCTAATTGCTGACAGTAGATTTGAGCATTGATTGTTGCATTAGGTGGTAACAATTCAAAGTGAATTACTCCTTTGCAATCCCACCAAATAGAGAGAAGAACCTTTTTTCCATTTTTCTCGATTGTGGTTGGGCTTTTTCCCTTTTACAAAGCCACTGTTTACAACGTTTAGCATTTCGATAGAAGATCCATTTTCGCCACCAGTCACAAATCTATCCAAAAAGGGTGAAAGGAGTTTGCGAGAATGGAGAGAAGAGCAGATATCAACTTGGAATTTGCGGTTGCTTTCGGACAATTCACGAGGCACCCATTTTCCAACTTTAGGAACCATTCCAAGTTGTTGAAGATGACGGTGAACAGTTGTGTAGTTTGAACTAAGCTTTGTTGCCAGTTCTTCAACTGATAATACAGGATTTTCTTCAAGTAATGTCTCAAGGAGCTTATTATCAAACTCAACTGGACGTCCTGTTCTTTCTTCATCTTCAAGGCTGAAATCTCCACTTCTGAATTTTGCAAACCATCTTCTGCAAGTTCTTTCATTCAAGCATTATTTCCCATAAACTGAGTGTATGTTTCGAGTCGCTTCGGTTGCAGAGTTTCCTTTTTTGTACTCATAAAGCATTATGGATACTTTGGATACTTCCATGTTAGAAAGAGTTTTAATCAAAGACATTTTAATTCTATTATTCTGTAAAATAATATTTAATTATAAATATTTAATTAGTTTAAATGTACACAAAAGCATAAATGTAACATTTTATTCCATTCGACATTATAAAATACTATCGAATTTCATTCAATTTTAAAAGGGTAAAACCGGACAGAACTTATGGAATGACCTGATACATTCTTATAAACTCCAGCCTTTCTACTTGTATCTTACACTAAAAGGAACTCTGACATCTTACGACAAAGAATCTTTTAACTGCTTCGTGCAATATACATCAACATATATAGAAGTAGATTGAAAAAAATTTTCAAGGGACTATATAAAGAACAATGAAACCATTAAAACAGAAAATCGAAGATCATGTAGAATAATCTACAATTTAGTTTAAATATCAATATACTTCCCGATCTTCATCACACAAAATAAATATACTTTATTTCACAAAACGGTAAGTTCCACCAATATTTAATGTATGCAGTGTTAATTTGAGCTACAATCGATTCCATAATTTTGTCCCAGTTAAAATTAGAACAT
This sequence comes from Octopus sinensis, assembly GCF_006345805.1. NCBI lineage: Eukaryota > Metazoa > Mollusca > Cephalopoda > Octopoda > Octopodidae > Octopus > Octopus sinensis. The sequence continues at coordinate 12,680 of NW_021831885.1, read as the reverse complement.
GACATAAGCAAGTACAAGAACCTCATATGCCAATACAGTTGTCTTGCTACCAAAAATGTGTGGTGTATTGAGCAATGATCTCTATTAGAAATGACAAGGAAGCAAAAAAGAAAAGAAAGAACGATACATATCTACTACAACACTATGTATCTTTGGTAGCTTATGGATAGAGGTAAGCAGTTTCAAGACCAATTGGTCAATTACCAAATCCATATCCAGACACATAAATAACTATTTAAATTTAGAAGTGTAATATTGCCACTAAAATGGCAACATAACACTTAAATTTTCGTAATTCTTCCATAATATTAAATATCTAAAATGGAAAAGTCACACGCTGAAGAGCTAAATATGCATGCAAGCATGCATACATCCATAAATACATACATACACGCATACATATATAATACATACATACATACATAAACACACACACATACACATAAACTCACACACGTACACACACACATACGTATGATATCGTTGACAAAGTAATCTAGTACCTTCTGTTATGGTTGACCGTGCATTTCTGAACTTGATAAATTCCTCTTCGAAACGCATGGCAAGGCATATATCTTTTTGTGGAAGATGCAATTGTTTAAGCATGTAAGTCCCATTTCCATGCTATGAATGATGTCCAAAGGTAAGACAAGGCCGAGACAGCTTGATACTAGAATGGTTGTGGACTTTGTTTACGACCACACTAGTGTCAGGCTGTAACGACGTTATCTCACTCAGAATTCAAAAAGCCAGAACAAAAGGCCACACAGCATCACGTGGCATGCTATATATATATACACTCTTTCACTCTTTTACTTGTTTCAGTCATTTGGCTGCAGCCATGCTGGAGCACCACCGTTAGTCGAGCAAATTGACCACAGGACTTATTCTTTGTAAGCCTAGTACATATTCTATCGGTGTCTTTTGCCGAACCGCTAAGTTACAGGGACGTAAACACGCCATCATCGGTTGTCAAGGGACAAACACAGACACACAAACATATACACGCACATACATATATATACATATATACGACGGGCTTCTTTCAGTTTCCCTCTACCAAATCCACTCACAAGGCTTTGGTCGGCCCGAGGTGACACGCAGTGGGACTGAACTTGAAACCATGTGGTTGGTAAGCAAGCTATTTACCACACAGCCACCCATGCGCCTATATATATATATATATTTACACACACACATATATAAATATGTGTGTGTGTGTGTGTGTGTTTGTGTGTGTGTGTGTTTGTGTGTGTGTGTGTGTGAATATATATATCACTGTATCCGCAAGAAAGAGATGCTAAACAGCATGCCATTAATTATGGACACTAAGCCACTAATATATAATCTGAAGCCAGAATTCACTACTGATCAGCCACCATAACACATGAGAAACCAATCACCTAAACTTTCTCAAGATCATACTTAATGAGACAAAACAAAGCAATATTAGAGACAAAACATAATTTTTATCTTTTTAGAAAAAAACAACTATGATACTTAAAATTATTATTGTTGATAAAGAAGGCTGAAACTCAGCAGGTGAACTTCTTTGGCATCAACAGCTGGGATGTACAACCCATTGCAAATATAGACACATCAATAATAGTTCCTTTATTCTTTGCAACACCTAAAGGACATACAGTAAAAAAGAACCGACAAAAATCCATTCCATAAAAGACGCACAGTATATTAGCAGAATTATGTTAAAAGTGACACATCTCACACCAGGGAGACCGAGTTAGCATGGAAGCGTGTGTGTGAGTGTATATATATATATATATATATATATATATATAGAGAGAGAGAGAGAGAGAGAGAGAGAGAGAGAGTATATATATATACATATATGTATACATACACATATATGTATGTATAAATTGTTGCGTGTGTGTATGTATATATATATTATATTAAATTAGAGACAAAACCACTATTAGGCAAATCATACAATGAAAAACTTAAGCCAATACATACGATTATTTAATTTATATTATTTAAATATATAACAAAATTATTTAAAAAATATAATAGTGATATATTAATTATATTTTTTTAATAATTTTGTTATATATTTAAATAATATAAATTAAATAATCTTATGTATTGGCTTAAGTTTTTCATTGTATGATTTGCCTAATAGTGGTTTTGTCTCTAATTTAATATAATATAATATTTTACTATAAAATTGGATTCAATCCTAAATTTTTCCCTGTAAGTTTGGATTTATTCCCTATTATTTATTATATATATATATATATATATATATGTGTATGTATATATATATATATATGTATATATATGTATATATTATATATATATATATACATATATATACACACACACAGATATATATATATATATATATATATGTATATATATATATATATATATATATATATATATAGAGAGAGAGAGAGGAGAGAGAGAGAGAGAGAGATAGATAGATAGATAGATAGATAGATAGATAGATAGTTGATCCAGAAAAATGCGACTTTATGTCTCTAAGAACACTTTACTACTAGAGTGCTTCTTATTCTTTTGAATATGTGAGCTAGTGACCGCTTACATAACACTAAAGAGTATCGTACTACATGTCATTTATTGACCTCGAAGCACAGCTTCTTACTGTAACTACAATTAGTTGTCAAATATACAAAAGGTACTCTAAAAAGATTGACACTTGGGGTTTAAAAAATCATCTTTCTAATGACCTCGACCAAGCGGAAGTAAAGCGATCTCCAGGTTATAGTAAACCAGAAGATTCTCTCCTAAACGAAAATGTTGGCGCTAAATCAATGACACCCAATACCATTTCTTGTATTAACTAATAACGCAACCCAAACACACACCTAAAACGTCAAATTCACTTACAACAAAGACTTGCTACACAACATCGAAATAAGCATTACCCGTTTTTTGTTTCTTTTAGCAACTTACACCATAAAACCCTCGAGTTATCAATGCACATTACCGTTTCCCAACCAGAACATAAATGTCCCACAAATTTCTACCCTCGGAAACTGACCGTGGTAATCGAGGCTCAACTAGCAAACAGTGATTTAATAATAACATACAACTCTGTTTGGAGAACAAAGCTGGATTTTCGTTCAAAGAAATACTGAAAACTATAGTTTCACACTTTTCTACTTCTTCTAAATTACAAGTGAAAACTCATAAGGTTATTACGAAAAATCTAACCAATCAATCTGTGATAAAGAGGCAAGATGTCAAGAAAATAAAATATGAAATAATTGGAGCTGCATTTTTGAGACCAAACGAAAAATAATGATCAAGGTAAGAAATGCCGGTGGTTAAGGGGATGAAGTTAAGTCGAAATATTTTTCTACTGCTATACACAGGACTCTCTACTAGTGAAACAGAACAACAACGGACCACTTCACAGTTAAGATGACTTGGCATCAATTCAAAGAGCTAAGCGAGAGTTTTTTCCTAGCCAATGAAAGTACAACGTACAAAACACTTTGGCATATTCTACCAGACGACAACCTCTCAGATCGGCATAGTACTTATGAACCTCAATGAACACGGCATAATTGAATCAACAAACCTATCTGGACACAGATTCAGCTCCAGAACTGGATGGCCTTCTACATTTAAAATCTGTAGAATCAACTTTACGAGTTCCCTGAAAATGATCAGCGCTATCTAGACAATGAACTGCTAGAACTGTTGACAGAAATTATAACAACTCTGATATATAAAGATGTCATTAGGGCACAAACAAACAATTACAGGCCTATGTCACTAGCATTCCCATATCGCAATAGTCCTATGGGAGAACCATATAAAGAAGAGTAATTATCTATTTAGACCAGCAAAATAATTTTGATAATATCTAGAAGGATCTAAAAAGAAATTCTTTGATACAGTAGATACAGCTTCAACAAAAGACATAAATCAAAGTATGGAGTATCTACTATTTGGATCAAGGGCTCACGGAGAATAGACTAATTCCTCCCAAATCGCAGAGTTTTGGAGAAATCAGTGTATACATAGAATCAAAACAAGCCTTATAATATTACGTTCCATACTGACAACATATTGGTTGTTTGAATGACGAAGTCAGCAGTCAGGTAGAGACCTATCAAAACTAGAGTACAACAAGGAGTTGATTTTGGTTCCATTTTCTCCCTCATAATTTTGTTCGACACAAATAAAATACAATTGGCAACAATCTTGTCGACACTGAAGTTCTTCAAGAGACTAAAATATACAATAATATCCATGCCCTCCAAGTCCCGGAAACATTATACAACTGGAGGAATAACTATAACATGTCATTTAACACTGCAAATTTTCATGTCTTTTTGAAAAATGTGTGTATATGTGTGCCTGTCTATATATGTATATATACACATATACATATTATACACACACATACACACACAAATTATCTATTGCAGAATCATTTCAATATACAATTATGGATTTCTATAAATCGTATAATACAAGTATTATAAAAATGTTATACAGAAGATGAGGAAGCATGAAATATTCTAAAACGTTAATGGATTTAGAAACGTTACGGTTCCAAATTAAACAAGAAGGATTAATTAGAAAATAGAAAGGTATTTTCAAAAACATGGGGTAATTTAAACAGTCATGAATTCACCACGTTTGGAAAAAAACTATTTCTTCTCTTTCTCTCTATCTCTCTCTCCAGGCATAGTGAGGGCAGAGAGGGGGAATTTAGATCCAGATGTGTCTCTGTGTGTGTATGTATATATGCATGCATACATATACATATACATACATTATATACACACACATATGGCTAGAAGAATATTGAGTAAAGTCTAGAAACTAGTTGATCTAGCAAGATGGGCCTCATGTTGGCGTGTGGGTGTGGGGGGGTCACAATATTGCCGTTTAGAGGAAGGTTCCAAAACGGCGCGCATTCTCGCCTAATGACTCCATAAGTCTGCTAGTGTCCTGCTAGGAAAGGTGGGTGTGTATTGAGTGCCTACTAGTAAACAAAATGATACAAGAGAGAGCTACAAAGAATCGCAAAACCTTGGCTATGATATGGCTGGTCAACCAAAAAGCCTTTGGGATTATACATGAGCAGATTATGAGGGCACTTCCATTAACCGAAGTACCACCGCTACTTGTATCAGCCACACGCTGCCTAACCAAAAGCTGGTACACTTCCTTACTTTTTAGAAGCGACAATGAAGACATGTAATCTGACACTGTACACATCCTTCAGGGCGGTAGCTTGTCAGTACAGCTCTGTACTCTAACTGAACTCCTAATCACAAAACATAGCAGTTATAGGAATGAGTCTAATAACATCTCTTATCCCTTCTCTCTAGCTGACCTGAAGCTGTATGGGCTAAATATTAACCACAACAAAAAGTAACTGGATCTCATAACCCATCAAAACCCATTTCTCCAAAGACATTAGAATGAAATTTAGTGAGTCGAAATGTTCAGTTCTGGCACACTTGTACCGTTATCCAAGACACTTGACATAAACAACCTAGAAATGCAACATCAGCTCACTGAAGAACATTAGAATATATTGGACAGGATGAGACTAAGAGCTATGTCGGACACATGAATTTAGGAGAGGACGATAGTAAAAACAATATGAGCATGTGGAAATTTTACAACAGATTGGCACCGATTGGAGATTAGCATTGCTGCTGGCTGTACAATATCTGTCACGTGGTTTATTTTAGTCATGGAGATGATTTTGAAAGCCGTGGATTTTTCGGAACAAATCGTCCATGTACAATCGCCTAAGAAAGCCTTCATGGATGACGTGACACTTCTATCTACAGATAAGCATATCATGCAGTGTGCCTTCTTGAGACTAGACGAGCTTGTGAGGTGATCAAGGATGCGGTTTAGAGCAAAAAAGTTGCGTAGTCTGACATTTATTAAGGGAGTGCAGAAAGAATTTAAGTTTCGAATAGCTGAAGAAAGCATTCCAACAGTCAAAGAAGAATCCGTCAAGAGCTTGGGGGCGAGTATATACTGGAACATTGTCAGATAGGAGTCGCGGAATGGAAATTATGAAACAAGCCGGGGTTGGATTATCAGCGATTGTTAACTCAAAGTTACCTGGTAAATATAAAATTTGGTGCTTACAGTTCGGCTTGTATCTGTGACTTTCGTAGCCACTTTTAATATACGAGGTAGCATGGTTACGAACAAAAATGTAATGTGTTCATTGGAAAGTGGCTAGGCCTGCTTCGGATGTTCAAAAGTTCAGCTCTTTACCATAAAAGAGGCTCGTTGCGGTTACCACTGGCGTCAATAGCCGAAATATATAAACTGGGGAAGATATGAACAGTGATGATGCTATGCAAATCAGGCGTAATCCACCAGAGGTGAAAACAACTAGGAAATGGAAAGCAAAAGCAGAGCCTGATGACAACTTGTCTTCTCTTACACACCGAGATATGGTGGTGCAACGCAAAATCATCGGAAAGGGCTTGGTTTTGGTGCAGATCAGTTCAAACCGTTTGCAAGTATGGTGCGGAGCGAACGCAGATCTGTTGTTGCAACAACGTCAAAGTGAGGGAGGCAGAGAGAAAAGATCTTCATTTGATCCAATGTATTCAACAAGGACAGATGACGAGATGGGAAGAACATGTTATAGAGAGGAAAATAAGTTGGAACGAACTATGGAAGTGGACCACATCTCGACTTAGTCTTCTGATTCGTTTATCCTATGATGTTTTGCCATCACCTACAAATCTAGTAAGGTGGAACGTCTCAGAGAAGGATATATGCAAATGCGAAAACGTCGGAACACTGAAAAATATTCTTTCCAACTGTTCATTAGCATTGCACAGGTATACATAGGGAAACAACCTGTTCCTTAACGTTATCTTCAATATCATAAAGAAGCGAATTGATCTCAACAACAGTGAAAAAAAGAAACGTTGTAAGTACCAACTAGAGGCTTCATTACCTTCGTGTGCTGAGGACAGCGGATCTGTTTCAAGAAGAACAACAACAACAACAAACTTCCTGTGAGCAATGAAAAGTGGAACGGCTGTTGAGAGGTGACTGCAGATTTACCGGGGTGCCAAGGACCCTTTCCCATCCTAGTTATGAAAAAACCGGACATTTTAATGTGGTGTGCAGGAAAGTTGTGAATCTAATCGAGTTAACGGTTCCTAATGAAGATAACAGGAACGCCGCTCGGGCTCGAAAGATTGACCGTTATGTAAACCTCCTCAAGGAATGTGAAGTCGCAGGTTGGAAAGCAGAGCATTTTCCAATCGAAGTCGGATGTAGAAGTCTTGTGGGACTCAGTGTGAGACGACTGTTGTTATCGTTAGGCCTAACTCATCGTTAAGTACATACCACCATGACCGATATCCAAACTACAGTGGAGGCTAGCTACTGGATTTTGTTAAAAAGAGACGATGAGCGATAGCTAGAAGAATATTGAGCTGTATTTAATAAGAACTTGATCTAGCAAGCGGGGCCTCATATCAGTGAGCATCGATGCTGTCTAGAGGAATGCCCAGAAACGGCGCGCATTCTGTCCTGATGACCACGTACACTTGCTGGCTTCCGGTATTCGGAGTTCTCGACTGTTAGCACTTGCATGTGAAAATTGTTTCCAAAGCATCTAGTTGGTATATATCCTATTACTCCAATAATAGATATAAAGCTGAAAGTGTACTTTGCGTA
>NW_021831884.1:30000-33982 GCF_006345805.1 Octopus sinensis | reverse complement strand
ATATGCACTTATACTTATATAGGCGTTGTACTTTTTCCACTAACACTACCACCGCCGTTACTATCATCATCCGCACTACCAAAGTCATAACTAGCTTCACCACCAGCAACCACCACCACCACCACCACCACCATCACCACCACTACCACCACCACTAGCACCACCACCACTACCGTCACCACCACTACCACCACCACCATCACCACTACCACCACTACCACCACCACCCCTACCACCACCACCACCATCACCACTACTACCACCACGACCACCAATACTACTATCACCACCACCACCACTACCACCACCACCACAACTCACCCACCACCACCACCATCACACTAATACCACCACCACAACCACACCACCACTACCACCACCACCACACCACCACTACCACCACCACTACGACCACCACCACCACCATCACCACCACCACCACTACACCACCACCACCACTACCACCACCACACTACATTACCAGATTCAGTTTTCAGGGAAAGATCTTCACGTCATTATTTTTAATTTTCAGCAAGTCAAAGTATCCTCCTTTCCCAGCTGCACAGAATTCAATAGAAAAAATATTAAGTAGAACACTAGATTTGACAAACCGTCAGCTGGCTCACACAGAACCACCATACGATGTAGATACGACTCGGCGTAGGTTTCTTACTTCCAGAACAAAAAAGGAACCACCGCGGAAAGTAACACTACCTTCGTTCATCCAGCTGTGTCGTAGCACATTCAGTGTTCAAAACTGATGACTTGAATAATTGGCACAGCGGGACACTTCAAACGCGTCTCTCATCCTCTCCTCGTTAACAACGTCAACAGAAGAGGTCATCAAAGTTCACCCGCTCAAACCCATGCTGGGACTCAACGACTTCTTTTCACCATCTCGCCATAATCTGACTTACTGATTGGGTTGTACAGATAACTCAATTTAGCTTTACATACATACAGACAACACACACACACACACACACATAAGCTCTTACTTTTTTTTGTTTTTGATTTGTTTTTCTCTTTTCTTTTTTTGTTTTGTTTTACTTTCATGTTTTAGTCCTGTTATTTTTTTTTTCCCCCCTTTTCTTGCTCACTTCCGTTATTCGAATAGAATATACATTTCTTTACTACCCACAAGAGGCTAAACACAGAAGAGACAAACAAGGACAGACAAACGGATTAAGTCGATTACACCGACCCCAGTGTGTAACCGGTACTTTATTTATCGACCCCTTCTTCTTCTTCGTCTTCTTCTCCTCCTCCTCCTCCTCCTCCTGCTCCTCCTTCTTTTTTTCTTCTTCTATAAATACATATGTGTGTGCATGTGTGTATATAATATATGTGTGTGTGTGTATCTCGCTCTCTCTCTCTCACTCTCTCTCTCTCTCTCTGTATATATATATACACACTCTCTCTCTCTCTCACACACAAAGTCGACCTCGGCGGAATTTGAACTCAGAACGTGACGGCAGAGGAAATACCTATTTCTTTATTACCCACAAGGGGCTAAACATAGAGGGGACAAGAGGGGACAAACAAGGATAGACAAACGGAGTAAGTCGATTACATCGACTCCAGCGTGTAACTGGTACTTAATTTATCGACCCCGAAAGGATGAAAGGCAAAGTCGACCTCGGCTGAATTTGAACTCAGAACGTAACGACAGACGAATTACGGCTACGCATTTCGCCCCGGCGTGCTAACGTTTCTGCCAGCTCGCCTCGAATAGAATAACCGAGAGCGAAGACGTGCGGGATTTCTTAATGTAAAAATACACAGTCTAAGAGCAGTCTAAAATGCTGAATGTTGTGAACTAAAAACAGAATGCAAAATCAAATGATTTCTTTTTCTCTTGAACCCAAGGACGCAAAAAGCTGGTTACTTCGTTTCCGGGGCGTATTAGTCACCGAGATCACAGCCCTACCTCCTGAAAGGGACGCCGATCTTTAGCAGAAATCAAGGCCAGCCATTTTTGTGGGGAGGGGTACATGTTGATTATATTCGAGGTGGCGAGCTGGCAGAAACGTTAACGCACCGGGCGAAATGCTTAGCGGTATTTCGTCTGTCGTTACGTTCTGAGTTCAAATTCCGCCGAGGTCGACTTTGCCTTTCATCCTTCGGGGTCGATAAATAAAGTACCAGTTTCGCAATGGGTCGATGTAATCGACTTAATACCTATGTCTGTCCTTGTTTGTCCCCTCTATGTTTAGCCCCTTGTGGGTAGTAAAGAAATATATATTGATTCCAGAATTATTTTATTCTTTTATTTGTTTCAGTTATTTGACTGTGGCCATGCTGGAGCACCACCTTTGGTCGAACAAATCGACACCAGGACTTATCCTATAAGCCTACAACTTATTTTATCGGTATCTTTTGCTGAACCGCTCGCTAAGTCACGGTGACGTAAACGCGCTAACATCGGTTGTCAAGCGATGGTAGGGGACAAACACAGACACACACACACACCACACACACACACACACACGCACACACATACACGCACACACACATGCGCACACACACACATATACGATGGCCTTCTTTCAGCTTCCGTCTACCAAATCCACTCACAAAACTTTTGTCGGCCCGAGGCTATAGTAGAAGACACTTGCCCAAGGTGCACACAGTGGGACTGAACCCTTAGCCATGTGGTTGGCACGCACGCTACTTACCACACACTCACTCATATATATATATATATATATATACGACAGGCTTCTTTCAGTTTCCGTCTAACAAATTCACTCACAAGGCTTTTGTCGGCCCGAGGCTATAGTAGAAAACACTTGCCCAAGGTGCCACGCAGCGGGACTGAACCCGGAGCCATGTGGTTGGTAAGCAAGCTACTTACCACACAGTCACTCCTGTGTCTTGACTAATCGACCCGAAAGGCTGAAAGGTAAAAATGAACCTCGGTAGGAGTTGAACTCCAAACATGTAGAGCCCGAACAAAAGCTACGTGGTATTTTTTCCGATGTGCTAATGACTCGGCCTTAACGCTACGCTACGCATAAAGAAAAATAAAGTTATTTATGTTGATGGCAGTTTCTTTTTTCTTTCTTTTTCTATTTTTAGGAGGCTGAGGAGAAAAGTTTGAAATTTAAATCGCAATGAAAATTGAGCAAACTTATATAAGGAGAGGACGTATCTGATCTTTGGTAGCGAATACGCTTCGGTCTGATTCGACTGCTTTTCAATATATTTTGACTTGTGTTGGAGCGTTAAACACATCGTATTTATTGACCGAACACTACTTTACTTGAGTGAAAACTTATCTGGCATTTCGACCAAGGAACAAAGAATAGGAAGATAATGGATTTGTTTGAAGATGAAATTAACACAATGCTATTATAAACAGCCAGATGTCGCTTGGATAGAGATCAATTGTAATATAACCTAGATCACTATACAGAATATTTACCTACGTAAACAATGTTGACCGTCATTCCAGTGTATGGTAGCCATAAATATCAATAGCTAACAGGAAGTACACAGATGCCTGTAGATTCAGTCCGTGTAAATGATGACAATTCTAGATGGATTAGTAACAGGTGTATACAGCATTACTATCGTGAAATAGATAAATGCTTTGTCCCCGGTCTAACAGGATGTTTTTAAATCGGAAAAGACAAGAAGCTTCATCGGCAAAGCTAACGGCAATGCAACATCATTATGACGGGAAAGCACAATTCATAGAAGCCTTCATCCATGATATCTTTGTAGTTTTTATGTGTAGAAAGACTAAATTTTTAATCAGGAGTTTAACAATAAATTGCTATTCAAAACTGGTTTGTTATATATCTTACTTATTGTTCAACAAATATATTTAGCAAAATTAATGAAAAAATGTTAGGTTGTTAAGTTAACAAAGAATAGTCTAACAAAACATAAGTGATTGGTTGTTCTATCGGCAATCTTAATGGTCTTCTTCTTCGTCTTCTTCTTTCTTTCTTTCTTTCTTTTCTTCTCCTTATCC
>NW_021831884.1:10000-22500 GCF_006345805.1 Octopus sinensis | reverse complement strand
ATATGTGCACGCGTGTGTTTGTGTATCTGTGTATATATATATGTATGTGTGTGGATATGTTTGTGTGTGTGTGTGTTTGTCCCCCCAACATCGCTTGACAACCGATGCTAGTGTGTTTATGTCCCCGTAACTTAGCGGTTCGGCAAACGAGACCGATAGAATAAGTACTAGGCTTACAAAAAATAAGTCCTGGGGTCGATTTGCTCGACTAAAGGCGGTGCTCCAGCATGGCCGCAGTGAAATGACAGAAACAAGTAAATGAATAAAAGAGATACTTACAAACGTGAAATAAGATCCGCAATGAATTACTTCACACGCATCTAAGACTGGGCTGCTGCGCTCACGGACATTCCACACGCCATATTCAGTGGCATCTACTTCACATACCAAACTTACCTCATGCCATTTCCATTCAAAGACCTGCCTTTTGTCCGGCCGCTCCTTCGTTGTTCACCGAGGCGAAGTGTTATTCCTAGGCCTCTCAGTAACCACTCATTCCTTTCGCCAATTCCTTTGAATTCCTTCCTTGCCCGTATTTTTGTATTTCAGCAGTTGAATTGCAGTTGTTTAAGAAGTTTATCCTTCATATCGATCCCAACAGTCTCAGAGGGCTTCCAAGGGTCATTAGCAAAACGACTTTATCCAAACCACACACACACGCGCGCGCGCATTATACACAGGCGCGCATAGAGACACACATATTTTACTACATGCACACGCGTATTTGTAAATATATGAGAATTCAGTTTTAAAATTTGTATATGCGTACGTATGCATATATCTATATTCGTGGACATGCATTATCCATTTCTTCATGAATTGAAATCCAGAGAGATATATACACATACATGCTTATATGCTTACATATAAGTTAGTTAATTTTTGGCTCTCAAAAACAAAAAGCAAGGCCATGTAGGGGGACATGGAGTTATGTACAGGGTGGTGTTCATGTAAAGAGTTCAGCCACTTGTGGTCAAGGGAGACTTGAACCGAGCGGTCGTCGGTATCTTCACTATCTCGTCGGCAGCTTATTCCACGGATCCGCAACCCGGACGGAGAGAAAGCCCCTCTCCTTCGATGAGATTAAATCGTCGCAGATAGAGCTTTTTCGGAATGACCCCGCAGCCGACGCTCTGGCGCAGGAGTGAAGAACAGCTCTTTCGAGATAAAACAAAATAAGTACTGTGGTCGAGTCTTTCAACTAAAATTCTTCAAGGCGATGCCTCAGCATGGCCGCAGTCTAATGACTGAATCAAGTTAAAGAATAAAAGTAAAAGAATATAAATATCCAAGATTTTTACTTTTCATTGTTAAATTAGTCAAGTTAGGTTTTATGATTGTGTGAAGTTAACACTAGTTCTTCCTAATTTTCTTTAAGGAAGCCTATCCACGTCAACGTTTTTAAATACTCTTTTACTGTTTTTACTCTTTTACTGGTTTCAGTCATTTGACTGCGGCCATGCTGGAGCACCGCTTTTAGTCGAGCAAATCGACCGCAGGACTTATTCTTTGCAAGCCTAGTACTTATTCTGTCGGGCTTTTTTGCCGAACCGCTAAGGTACGGGGTCGTAAACATACCAGCATCGGTTGTCAAGCGATGTGGGGGGGTGAGAAACACAGACACACAAACTTAAACACACACACCAACACATATATATATGTATATATATATATATATACGACGGGCTTCTTTCAGTTTCCGTCTACCAAGTCCACTCACAAGGCTTTGGTCGACCCGCGACTATAGTAGAAGACACTAGCCGAAGGTGCCACGCAGTGGGAAGGAACCCGGAACCATGTGGTTCGTAAGCAAGCTACTCACCACACAGCCACTCCTGCGCCTATATGAGTATATACGGGTATGAGTTTTGCAATTGGCACACTATAAATTACCGTTGATTTTAAGTAGAACCTTAAAAATTCAATTCTTAATAGAAAGTTGATTAGATACGTGTCTTTTTGTGATTCATTTTTTTTTTTTTGCAAATTATAACAATTGATGTACAGTAATTCCTCGCCATATTGCGCTTCACCTATCGCGTACTCAGTGCATCGCGAATTTTTCTGGCTCTTATATGTAAATTTCTATCGCGATCTCCTCAGTATATCGCGGTTTCTGCGGCCGATAGGTATTTAGATTTGTTTAGATTTTAATTAACTTCTGTAAGAGGTTTTGGAACGTAACACCTGCGATAGTCGAGGGATTACTGCAATATATGTTGTGTTGATTATTCACTTAACTAAATTTCAAGAGGATATGCAGCACCCAGCAAAATAATACGTTTTTCTATGTTCTAAAGGGCAATTTATTTAAAAATTCGTACACATAGGCGCAGGAGTGGCTGTGTGGTAAGTAGCTTGCGAACCAACCACATCGTTCCGGGTTCAGTCCCACTGCGTGGCATCTTGGGCAAGTGTCTTCTGCTATAGCCCCGGGCCGACCAATGCCTTGTGAATGGATTTGGTAGACGGAAACTGAAAAAAGCCTGTCGTATATATGTGTATATATATATAAGTGTGTGTGTATATGTTTGTGTGTCTGTGTTTGTCCCCCTAGCATTGCTTGACAACCGATGCTGGTGTGTTTACGTCCCCGTCACCTAGCGGTTCGGCAAAAGAGACCGATAGAATAAGTACTGGGCTTACAAAGAATAAGTCCCGGGGTCGATTTCCTCGACTAAAGGCGGTGCTCCAGCATGGCCACACTCAAATGACTGAAACAAGTAAAGAGTAAGAGTATACATGCATGAGTGTGTGAGAATGTGTGTATTACTATAGGTTTAAGAGAGTTAAATCATTTAATTTTCAGCTCAATATAATTGCCAAAAATGTTGATTGCCCGCAGGGAAGATGCACGGTTTTGTTTCAAAATTCGTGTCTGATATAATTAATTAACAACTTCAGGTGTGATCAACATCAACAAACCATAAAGACCGATAATGCTAATAATTTCTGGTCGTCGACTGCTAAAACGTATGGTACTATATTTTTGCAAGTACGACAGGAGACTTCTAGTAAATTCATTTCTGCTGCAGTAATTGCAGCTTCGTTGTCTCAGTTAACATTAGCGCAATCAACTAACCAAGCCATTTGGCTTTTTTTTTTATTACTCATAATTATCAACAAATGAATTTATATTTTCCCAAGAGCTCACATTGGAACTAGAAACATTCTTTTCAATCAATTTCTTTCATTGCTTTTGACTCAACTCATTAAGACCAAAACTGATGATCATGCTGTTTGCTTTTGTTTGTCTGCGTAAAAGTTAAAGAAATTTAAAACATGCTAGAGGAAAAGAAAATGAGTTTCTAACGGAAGAGTTTTATAATTGGAAAAAAAAGCTCACTAATGCTTTAAGAAATATTGACGTAGAACCAACGTACTACTACTAAACTCTAAGCATAATAGCATTGAATGAAAAACCGAAATAAAACATACTTACTAATCGTAAATGCGCTACGAACGTATTGAGTGTCAGCGCATCCTCTGTTGACACGAAAGAAATTTGAATAAACATTTTACTTACGTTTAATAATAGGACTATGAGGGGAATTATTCCGGCCCACTGATAGGGTTAACAATACTGCTACAGGTACATGACTGACAATATGTAAAATGAGTTTTACATACTGTGAGTCATGTTGTTCATATTGTGAGTCAGAAAGGGGTCGATATTGGAGAGAGAGAGAGCGACATTATCTGATGAAGTTGTTAAAGCTTTTTTCAATTATTACTGACTAATATACCAGTGCATTCAACAAAAAACCAACCTAGGTTTTATATTTTTGTGGGATTGACAAACGCTTGGCAATCAATGAAAAATAAATGCTTGCCAGGTATAAAAACCTTGAACGATATTTTCAGTTTAAAATGCCCTCAGAAATATGACAATATTTATGCAATTTTACAATTGTATTCCTTCACTACAAAGAAAAATGTTTCCAAAGATTTTGGAACGGCCAAATATTTCGAAGAATTTTAATTGGAGACCTTAACAATACATCGGCAAAGAAAATTTTTAAGTAAGAGCATGGAAGAAACGCTATATGATTACGATATGATGCGATGAGAAACGGATTATTATAATTACGATTTAATAAAGGGGCTTGAATTTGTTCGGTGTGTTGAAATACAAACATGGAAGTCTCAGAATGTAAAGTCATGCTCTGTGGTGTCGTACCCTTGCGTGCAACGAAACAGATTTGCTACATGCTTTCAAGGAAGTTTTTTATAATTATTCAATCCTGTGTAAGTATTGACGAAGCATACAGTAGTGATTTTGGGGGCGTGTTATATTCAAATGGATGTGTTTATTTTATTCTTTGAACTAAATCTTAGCCAGCTTTTGCATTCGTATACAGATAAATTTTCAACCTCACTGCAAGCAATTAAAATTGCATCAACGGTTGAACAGGAAATTGATGGAATTACAAAAAAAAGTTTTGAAAGATATTAGGAGTGAAGACTCATATGATAACATCTATAATGATTATTCTGCAAAAAACAAGATTCCATTATGTCCCAAAGCTTAATTACGACCTACTCAAAAGACCCTTAGAAAAATCGAAATATGAATTTGGAAGGAAAATTTTCCGTCGGTGACCCGAGTCCATTGCAGACGTGTGCATTTTGAAGCTGTGGATATAATAATTAAATGCGGTGACAAATCGAATTTCAGGTATATTTAAGTATGGAAGCATTTGCTTCTAAAGGAGAACAACAAAGACAACACATTATCAGAAATATGGTGATTATATTGATACTAGCAGTTAAGCCCGGTTTCACCCAGTCTGATTGGATGATGTGGCTGTGATCGTTTTCGGTTAGGCATAATCTATAGCAGCGTTTGTCACCCTTATCATTTCGGGTCCCCTGTTTCGATTGGAGCCTCCAGCCATATGAACATTTCCTGACCCCACCTCTAAGCAACTGGTTGTTTTAATGGCAGAAGAAAGAGGGAAATTTCATTAGAAAAAGTTTTAATCGATTTTCTTGGGTTTAGGAAAAAAATACCAACTGCATTCCAATCTATGCACCCGTCTTCACATGTGTGCCATTTTTCATGCAAATCCACCCAGCTGTTTGGCTGTGAACCTCAAGACAAGAAATAATACAACGATCGCCCATGTCCAAGTTATATTATAGATTAATTTTTAACTTGAATTTCGGTATTTGAATTTTCTGAGAGACTTCTGTTGTTGTTTGGCTCACATTAGCAGACAAACCAAACGAAAAATATTATAGCCGACTGCAAACAACTAACATCAGAGATTTGTGCAATTTGCCAAATTTCACTGGCAAATACTACAGCATCTGCTACAGCCGAATGACCGTTTTCATCAGCAAAACGAATAAAGACATGTCTTTAGTCAAGATTGACACAAAACAGATTAAATTCACTAACTATACTTTCACATCACAAAGAGCGGACAGACAAAATAAATTTGATTGTCGTTGCTGCTTCCTGTAATGAGAATACGCTATGAGTTTCCGTAGAATCTCACTGATTGGATGATAAATTAAGTTGAATAATAAAGTTATTCTGTCTTTGAGACATTCTATAATTGATACGTTACTTAGAATACGTTACAAATTTTAATCAAAGTCTTTCCAATTTCCAAGTCACGATATAATACCGGTTACGTTCGAGAAAAAGAAAAATCATGTATTGGTTTTTATTTTATTTATTTTATCATACAAGTTGAAACACCGCTCTCCGGGCGCTTTTTTGTAAGTATGTAATGCTTGCTAGAATGAAACTGCTGTGATGCGCATATCCGCCAGTCTCTCTCTATATAAAGCTGAAGTTGTCTGTGTATGGCAAGTTTGGTAGCCTTCAACTAACATTATCTCCTCCGAGAACATGCGGCACAAGTTGACCAAAATTGAAAGTATGATAGAAGGCTTACTCTTCCTTCCGTAGAAGAAAAAATCCAAATCGGACCATGTTAACATCAAAAATTATTTACATCAAAAAGGTACTTTTTTTCAGTGAGAGTCCCTATTTTTAACGAATTTTTTACTTCTGTATCGCCATTTTTCGGATTATTTCAACCAGAAAAATGTTCACTTACAGAGAATAACAAGCTACTTAATGCAAAATTTTTACTTTTCAAAAATTCCAATTCTAAAGGGTCGAAACAAACCCGAGCAACGCCGGGCGATACTGTTAGTATATATTAAACTTGAAATGAAAATGCCTAAGTAATTCTGATACGATAAACAAATGTAGTGTAAATATATTTACAAATATTTTCAAAGAAACTCAAAGAAAAACTTTGTAATCAATTACTTTTAATAAAAACAATTGAATAAGGCGGTAGAAAGCAACAGTGAGAGGGAGAGAGGGAGGGAGAGGAAGGGAAAGAGAGAGTGTGTGTGAGAGAATATTGTAAGGAAAGTAAAAGAACAGAGTGTTCAAGAGAAAAATGACATGTATTAAATGAAATGACCCGTGAAGTGATATAAAGTTTGTGAGAGAAGAGGCAAAAGCCGAATGAGAAAAGGCACGGGAGAAAAGGATGACGATAAGAGTGAGTGAAAGATGTTACAAGAATATAGAAAGAAGTAGCAGTGATGAACAATGAGATTGAAAGAAAAAAAGCGTTGCAAGGAAACAGTGGAAGAAAAGGGATAAAAATCTATGGTGTTAAAAAATTTCTCCCAGTGAATAAAAATAAAGCTTGCTGAAATTTTCAATAATACATGCGTGAAATCAACATTTTTATAATACTACCAAAATTGACATTTATAAGAATTTTCTATATAACATAGACTTAATAATTGCTTTCTTTTAGTAAAAGACACATTCTCACAGCTAATTAATAAGGCGTACTCTTTATTATACCATACATTGTTTATTTTACTTCATTCAGTTTCCGGTTCCTATTTTTTAATATCAATATTCATTTAAACACTTAAATTTAAAATTGTTCACGTTAGAAAATTCTTTGTCCAATTTTATCTCATGCTAACATGCTAACATGAATTTTATTAAACCCTCCACACATGTCCTACATAAAAGCAGCTCTGTAGTGCCTGTCGGTTCCTGATAGTAACACTATTGTATAGAACAATTACATCTAAGTCAAATGCGTTTTGACTTCTGCTTAATCTAGTATACAGAAGATTTTGACACTTCGTCAATTGCCATCTGTTAGAATATTATATTCAGTTTTCTGCAGTCGAATGATTTGACGAAACGTTCAAGGTTGCATAAAGGATACTTAATCATTTATACTTTTAAACTTACACTTCTTAACATACATACATTTACACTTATGTAAGAATGTTTACATACACACTCACACACACATACATATATATACACATATATATATCTACATATATACATATAAATTGTATGTATGTATGTAAGTATGTATGTATGTATGTATATATATATATATATATATATATATATAATATATATATAATAATATATAATAATATATATTATATATTTATAATATATATATAATAATATATAATAATATATAATAATAATAATATAATAATAATAATAATAATAATAATAATAATAATAATAATAATAATAATAATAATAATAATGAAGGAATAAATGGCATAGTTATCCACTTTATACAGCTCAACCAATCAGCGCTCTTTTTTTTAATTCTTTTACTTGTTTCAGTCATTTGACTGTGGCCATACTGGAGCACCGCCTTTATTCGAGCAAATCAACCCCAGGACTTATTCTTTGGAAGCCTAGTACTTATATGTAGGTAGGTAGATAGGTCGGTAGGTAGGTAGGTAGGTAGGTAGGAAGGTAGGTAGGCAAGCAGGTAGATATTGATAGATACATACATACATTCAAACATGCATACATACATACATACATACACACATAAACACATAAACACACACATACTTGCATGCATACATTCATATATTCATGCATAATACATACATATATTTTATAAAGTTTCCCTCGTATATTTTACTTTCGGCGTGAGAATAGGCTCCATGATTAAATAGTCGACCTGAAATTTCAGCAACCGTACAGCAAGAACGAATCAAATATCAATTAGTTTCGGCTTATGTAGAATCCATCGACAGAATTCGCTTATTTACTCCTGGTAAATGAGAGAAAAATTATTGTCGCGTCATAGAGACATTATAAACACGATCAAGATAGACACGACCTTATTTATATTACAGTACAAAATAGTCTCTGGTTGATGATAGAGTCCTTTCGTTTAACCACGGGACCCTACTTTCACTTACGGGTTGAACATATGTTTCATACACAATTAGATATCAACCTTGGTTACGATTATAAATTCATAAACTCTCTGTCGGTGGGCCAGTTAAAACACACACACTCACACACATACATGAATACGCGCATACACACGTGCACAAATACATATGTATGAGTGTATGTGTGTGTGTTTGAATGTGTATATGTTTGAATGTTTGTGTGTGTGTGTGTGTGTGTGTGTGTGTGTGTGTGTGTGTGGTGTGTGTGTGTGTTTATAAAATATGTCTCTGCTGTACTTAATATACTCAATGCTCTTTATTTTGATCGAAATAAAATACCCTGTCGGTGCTCCAGTAAATTTAAATATAGATAGGTAGAGCAAGAGAGAGAGAGAGAGAGAGGGAGAGAGAGAGAGGGAGAGGCAGATAGATAGACATACAGATAGATAGATAGATAGATAGATAGATAGATAGATAGATAGATAGATAGATAGATAGATAGATAGATAGATAGATAGATGATAGATAATAGACAGATAGATAGATAGTTAGATATATACATATATATATATATATATATATATATATATATAATATATATATATATATATAGATATAGATAGATAGATAGATAGATAGATATGTTTCTTTATTAGCCACACAGGGCTGCACACAGATAGAAAAAAATTACAAGGTAGAGCTTTTCTTTTTAGGTATTAAAAAAAAAAAAAAAAAAAAAAAAAAAGGAAGGGGAGGTTCGATCAAAGGGATCGTAAAAGAGAGAAGAGAGGACAAAAAAAGGGGGTTAAAAAAAAAAAAAAAAAAGAGGGGGGGAGAGGAAAAAAAAATGATCAATAGGGATCGTTATCACAGAAATGTCAATATGAAGTGTAAAGGGGAGGACAGGTGAGGTTTACCCGTGGAAAGAAAAGCCTGCGGAAAAGACCACGGTAACCTCGGTCAATGAAGTCACATTTAATATTTTTTTTTTTTTTTTTTTTTTTTTTGCAAATAAGCAACTCTCTGTTTTCGATTTCTGGGTTCATAGGACTATGCTCAAGGTGGCTTCGTCATTCTCTACATGCCATTCTTGCTACATTCACCCATCTTTTTTTAAAACATTCGCTAGACAAAACTTGCCTCTCTACTCTCACTTTCCTTTTCAAGTGGTACTTGAAGAAGTTGATGAGAGATTGACCAGAGAGGAAAGTGTTTGTCTCCAATCCTTTCAGACGCGTCCACCAGATACATTCTTTCGCCATAGCCACAAGGATGATGAAAATAGCTCTTCCTTCCCGTTTGAAGGAAGGAGGCGTGACAATATTGACGATAGACTCAGCTGATAAACCGACTCGTCCCACACGTGACAGCAGTTGTTCGACATAAGCCCACAGGTCGGAAATTGTTGGACACTGAACGAGTGCGTGCAGAACGGTTTCGTCGCTCAGATAGATAGATAGATAGATAGATAGATAGATAGATAGATAGATAGATAGATTGATAGATTGAAAATCGTCGTAAATTATGGAACGATATGAAATATGGATCACGAATGTTGGTATAAAATTAACAAATAGTCAACATAATTGAATGGCACGAATAACGAAATTGTATTTGTTAATGATATATTCTAAGAATTTGAAAATAAGGGAGTAGTCTTAAAATGATTGAGATGGTTACACAAAAGTTTATAGATTATAGCTCAAGTAGAATGTCCCATCAGCACACATTACAAAGGTGTAATCTGACAAGAAACTAAAACTCATACGTTGACAGCCTATTTAGGAAATGTTTATATAGATACTAAACACATACAAAATGTTTTGCGGATGTAAACTTAGGATTTTGTTGTTACCCTGCGCGCGTAAGCGAAAGCAGAGTATTGTAATGACACGTCTTTGTCCGTTTGTCTGAGTGTTTGCAGAATTACTGGAAAATGGCTGACTGAACAGATTCTCACCATATTTGGCAGAAATACCTATTGGGTAAATGGCCTGAAATGATAACCATTTGGTTTGACTATCTTTAAAAAAATAATTCTTTTAAATCGAACTTACAAATTTCCCGATTAGCAAGCGGTCCTATTATTTTGTTCACTTTCTTTCTCATATGAATCGACTCTCGTCTGCATGTGTATAGATCATGGTGTACCTATGCACGTAGACACGTGTGTGTACATACATACATAAATACGTACATACGACTCTCTGTGTATGAGCTTTCCTTTAGATGTACGAACTCTCATAAAGAAGAGCGCGATTTAATAACCCTGTAGTGACCAGTGTAAGGATAAATTGGTTGCATATCATATTCGTTTGCGCTAGACAAACATGATGTATAGGTTGTTGTGTGATCGACTCTCAGACCGGGTGATGTGTGTGTTTATGAGCGAAACACTCAAGATCCACGTGGATCTGGCAGAAGGTAATGGCGAATTTCTGCTGACTCTTTCGCCACAACTTTCTCTCAATCTTTCCTCCTGCATCTAGCAGCTCATCAGTGACGGACCGGCTTCCCATCCAGGTGGGGAACCTATACGCCTATAAAACCGGGAAACCAGCCCTTATGAGCCAGGCATGGTTCGAGAAGGAACAAGCAACAGCATAGGTTGTTGTAGAAGTGTATGCTACAACTGTAAGCGACAGCTGTATGGATTGTGGGAGAAGTGCATGTATACATGGTACAGGTGTGTAGGTTGTGGTCACTGATTTATGAGTTGTGTTGATAAAAATGCGAATGGTTGGTGCAGATGTTTTGGTTACAGTACAAAAGTACAGCTATATATAGTTGTGGTGTATAGGTATTTATAGTTGTATGGCTGTAAGTAGAGTGATATATTCTCATATTAAAAAATGCAACAGCTGCACTTTTAGCAGACATCAATCCATATAAGAGCGTGTATGAGTAAAGAGACAGAGAATGAGATGAGATGGTATTACCAAGGTAAAGTGGATGGGTGGATATTGAAGAAGGGTGTGGGGAAATCAGTAACGTTGACTAAGTGTTAGCAGTGGTGATAGGGGCACTAGAGTAGTGATGGAGTTTGATAGAGCGGATAGGTGTGAGTAGGGTGTGTTCGTGGGATAGGTGAATGTGATGGTGACGGGAAGTACAGATGGCAAAGAAGTACAAAGAAACGATGAAGGGTGTGGGAGTGTAGTTCAAGGACAATGGGTATAAGAGAAAGGTTGAGGAGATATTAAGGAGGTAAATGACAGGTGGAGGTGGTTCGTCTATAAAAGTATGGGAAAATGAGGGGGGGTGGTAGCGAGCTAAAAATAATGGTGCGCAAGTGGTGGTGGTGGTGGTGGTGGTGGTGAAATATTGTGGTATTGAACTGATGGTAAAGAACGGTTGCCAAGATGGGTGGCGGTATGGATGGGTTCAGCAAATGTTAGGTAGGGTGATGGATGTATGTATATTTACATTTCATGGCCAAACTATTATATACATACCACGTATATATATATACATATATTATATAATATATATATATGGGTGGTGTGTGATACACATATGGTGTGTGGGTGAGGGGTGTGTGCTTGTATTTATGCGTATATAGGCGTGGCAGTAAGAAGTTTGTTGCCAACTACTCAGTCCCCGAGTCTAATGACTGAAAAAAGTAAAAAGAAAGAAAAGAGTAAACAATATGTATAATATATATATATATATATATATATATATATATTATATATAATATATACGTCAAGCTTCTTACAGTTTCCGCCTACCAAATCAATACACAAGGCAATGGTCGGCGGTTTGCTATAGTAGATGCCCTGCAGTAGGACTGAATGCAGAACCATGTGGTTGGGAAGTAAGCTTCTTACCACACAGCAATACCTATCAACGAGGTGGTCACGCACAGAACAACAGCACACAGGCGAGCTGCCCTATTCGAAACAGCTAACAAATGCCTACGTACATAGTATACCAGATACGATTGTCCAAATGCAACGACTACTAGATCGGTAGCACAGTACGACTACTCCACGTCCGAATGAAGTCGCACCACACTACCGTCGCGTTTTTCTTCCACATACTCCTAACTAAATACGGCAATACCATCACACAGACGCCTCCATACTGGCCTCGGAGAGGAACACAGGAAATCTTCGTATCAAGGAAGCTATATTAATCAACCGCTTCAACCCGAAAATTAAGAGTAGATCGGAGATGAGCCAGTGTATCCTATGAAAATATCAAGGTGACTACGACCAATATCTTCCAGTACCATCACGTGAAAATAAGTCACAGCGGCCAACAGTTGGGGAGAT
>NW_021831884.1:0-2500 GCF_006345805.1 Octopus sinensis | reverse complement strand
CCGAGGATGTACTCTCGAGAGGAAAACGTAGAAATGGCCAAGGAAATACGAGACATTAGAAGCTTCGATGTGTGAGCCACGAGTTTGGTGTCGTTTCATTTGCAAAGCGAGTGCAAAAGATTCGTTTATCACTAATGTTTTCCTCCGAAATCAAAACCCCGTGATAAACGAGGTTAGGTCTATAAGTACAACAGTTAGATGTATTAGTACAACGGCTTTTACCACTTTTAATCAGAATTTTAAATCTGGACGACTGCAGTACAGATGGACACTTTACCTGTGGCAGAGTAATTATGAAGCTCGCTTCAAGCACAGGTGGAGCCGAATTCGTTCTTACTTCGTGGCATCTTTGGAAATAGATTTCAACATAGCTAGCCTCGGGTTGACCGAAGGGAATTAAAGGAAAACGATACTGAAGCCCGTTGGCTGGACTCTACCTGCGATTCAAATGTCTAGATTTGTCAGACTTATGTCATGTGAATTTTATCGCGGAATTACCTTGAGTGTGCGCTTTTCTATGGAATATTCAGTTACGAGTAAACTAGTTTAATGAGTTTGCTGTCCAGCCATCGAGCAGCTGGACGTCCGTCTGTTATCGACACAAGGAATTATTCATATTGTTTGATATCTAGATTCATACATACAGATAGAGACCGCTAAAAATGGCACAGAACTACAAGAATACACTAAAAATGGATTTTATAACATAAATTTAAGACGGCCTCCTAGCAGAAACGTTAACGCGCCAGGTAAAGTGTTAAGTGGCATTTCATCTGGACGTACGTTCTGTGTTCAAATGATGCTAAGATAGACGTTGCCTTTCATAAGGTCAGAATCGATAAAGATAAGTACCGGTAGAGTACTGGGGTCCATGTAATCGACTTGCCCCATTCCCATAATTGCTGGCCCGGTACCAAAAATTAGAAACAATTATATCAGATAAATTTCATCTCAATATCAATTCAAAATTTTTAGGAAATCGTTTTGCAGCAAAGTAGTTTTGGGTCAGTCTTACTTTCTCTCTCTCTCTCTCTCTCTCTCTCTCTCTCTCTCTCTCACACACACACACACACACACACACACACACATACACACAGATGTGCGCACGCGCTCTTAACATTTGCTGTACTTTTTGATCAAGTGTTTTCCACACAGGTCCAGGGCCGGCCGATATAAGTCGGAATTTGTGTGGATGATTGTTGTGTGTGTGTATGTGCGTGCGTGTGTGTGTGTGTGTGTGTGTGTGTGTGTGTGAGAGTGTGAGTGTGTTTGTGTCTGTGTGATTTCCAGTATATCTGTGTATGTGTCTGTGTTGGTCCCCCACTACAGCCGGACAACCGGTGTTACTTTCCTCACGTCTCCATAAAATAGCGTTTGGTGAAATGGACACCGATTTAACAATTACCATGTTTGAAAATAAGTATTAGGGGCGATTTGTTCAACTAAAGCCTTCAAGACGGCGCCCCACCATGGCTGCTATCCAATGACTAAAATCGGTACATGGTAAAAGATAAATTAACCTTATAAGAGAAGTAATTGTCTCCTCCTATAGAATGTTATTGAACCCTTTCAATGTTCTTCGCCTTATTGCTTATGACAACCGCAGTAAAAAAAATTCAGTAACAGCAATTATCGTAACAATTTGAATAGCTCTGAGTTTCTTACGAAATAATGATTATCTATTTCGAAACCATTACGCCATTCAGACAGTCACTAAAAACATGCGTACATTCACGTTTTTATAAAAATATAAATAATAAAAAATTCCTCATCATAATTCTGCACAGAATTACGCATATGCATTTATTATTCATTCATACACCCACGTTTATATACACATTTATATATCTGATTCTATAGGAAAATAATCTCACCATACAACGCAATCATGTATTTTTGCAGTATTGTATTCATACATTTATACATCCACACACAACTACAAGATACATATTGATACGGTGACGCAGAGATAATATGCTTCAGGAAAAAAAAGAAAAAAAGAGGAAACACTTTTAAAAAAATCATCACTCATAATAAATCCAAAAGTGTAAGAATATTGACAACCTGATAGCTATTGTCCTCAAGTGAAACAATTCCCGTAATTCGTATCTTTCAAGCGATCTTCACGTCTTCTATTTTCCTCCATTGACAAGCATTGACGATAACCTCTTTCACTTAGTTCCCGCTTAAACTCCGATTTCTTCCGAATCATTACGAACAAAATTCAAAGAAGCGAGTCTAATAATGTTTTGACATGTTCGACACAACCACCATTCATCTTCTGAACTATTTATCACCAATTCACCTCGTCACTCTTTTTACGTCTTTTCTATTTATTATTAAAAATAGGCTTGATTCTTTTCATTGGTATTTAACCAGACATTTTTCATTTCTTCATTAATACATTTTTCTTCTTCTTATTTCTCTTCGTTTATTTTTGCTGTAAAAATACATCTTTTTTTCTTTATATAGTACTTTCCATTTTGTATATTGTTCCATC
>NW_021831883.1:22500-30000 GCF_006345805.1 Octopus sinensis | reverse complement strand
TATAAGTACATTAAAAGGCTTCCAGAAGAAGAAGTGAGTACTAGATACACAAAAGTTGGATAAATTTAGTGAAATTAAAATTAAAAACCTTTCCAAACTCGGTTCATCTTATACTGCAGTTTCGTCTTTTTCAGCATTAAATATAATTTATTGCTCAGGCAGATTCATCAGTAAGACACCTGTTATTCAAGAGTCGCATATCAATAGAAGCATGTGCGTCTCTACTAATTTGCTATCTCTAATTTTTCAGATCATTGCGCAGACGCAGAACGTACCCGACAAACAAAGTATATATATATATATATATATATATATATATATATATATATATACTACTAATATAGGATGAAGTTTTTTTACAGAAAAAAAATTCATCAAAAAAGTGGCAGCATATTAAAATACCGTTACGGTTAAAATTATAAACAACTTATAAACAAGGGCAAAAGAAAATTATTTCTATGCCAATATGCTGATAACAGACTTTTAAATCGTCAATTTCCACATATTATTATACTCACTACAGAAATACGTTGTGCTGAAATCGAGGAAAGCTAGCCAACAGAATTTTAAAAAAAAGTTTGTTATTTCTATATTGAATCAATTTCGGAATTAATCTCATAATAGATTTTTTTTCCTTGTCAGTAGAAAATACGAATATTGGCATAGAAATAATGTTTTGCCCTTGTTTATAATTTTAACCTTTAAAGGTATTTTAATATGCTGCCACTTTTTTGATGAAATTTTTTCTGTAAAAAAACTTACGAAATTTTAAGTCTCATGGCACCGAATTAAACTGTTTTAAATAATACTCGTAACTCCTACTAAATATGCTTAGTTCCTTTTTCTTTCGCTTGTCCACTCATATTATAGTATTCCTCTTAAATATGTAAACCCTTTCAATATAAAGTTTTCAGCTCATTTTACCATCATCTTTCCTGCTTTTTTCAAGTAATTGCACCATAAACTACACTTTCTTCGTTTTCCTTTATTCATTCTAATTAATTAACTTCTAAAAATTTTATTTAATAACTTCTTCCTCCAGTATCTTAAAAAAATATTTTGTTTTTATTTTAATCAACGTAAGATCGTCTTATTTAATCTGTAACTGATCTTAATCACTATGTAACTTACCCCAAAATGTTTTAAGAATTTTTCTGTTTCACTAATTTATATTAGTAGTAGATTTGCCAGTCCCTATAGATTCGCTATAGGGACTGGTAACCACTATAAGCTGTGACGGAGAATAGTTCACACGTGGGCTGAGGCTGACCAAAGGATTTTATATTTAGATATATCTGGGGTACTCATGATTTTTGCTTCAGCTTTTTTTCCATGGGCGCATGTAAGTATTTCATTTATTTCTATTCATATTTTCTACAGGCGAGGAAAAAATCTATTATGAGATTAATTCCGAAATTGCAATATAGAAATAACGAATCTAACAAAAAAAATTCTGTTGGCTAGCTTTCCTCGAATTCGGCACAACGTATTCCTGTAGTGGATATATAATATGTGGAAATTGACGATTTAAAAGTCTGTTATCAGCATATTGGCATAGAAATGATTTTCTTTGCCCTTGTTTTAAATTGTATATATATATATATATATATATAATATATATATATATATATATATATATAATATAAAGAGAGAGATGGATAGATAGATAGATAGATAGATAGATAGATCCCAACCACATGGTTCCGGATTCAGTCCCACTCCATGGCATCTTAAGCAAGTGTCCTCTACTATAGCCTAGGTTTGAGTAAAAAGTAAGCAATATTTTGAAACATGAAATTCATCACAATATAATTCAACAATGCGGAAATTTTATTCATCAAAGTACCATTACAATCAACACATTTTTGCCAACGAGTTACATGTTTGTTCACTCCGTTAACATAAAAACCTGGAGTTCTTGAGCTAATGAACTCTTTGGATGCACTTTTAGCATCGGTTTGATTTTTTAACTCCTTCTCTCGCAGGAAACCATGAAGGCACTTGAAAAAGTGGTAGGAGAAAGGTCTTGAGAATAAGCTGGGTGGGAAAGAACTTCGTTGCCAAGTTCCCTCAACTTCTGGAGCGTCATTAGTGAAACGTGTCGCCGAGCATTGTCATGAAGAATGATTGACCTTCTTCTGTTGACCAGTCTGGGACGAAGGAGTTGCAGATTTTCGTTCATTTTGGCAATTACATGGCAATGTGTTTCGGCAGTAATGGTTTTTCTGGGTTTTAAGAAGTTATAGTGGATGAATTCAAGAGTACACTATCAAACAGACACCCTTCTTTTTGAAGAGCTCGGGTTTAGGGAAAGTTTTCGATGCTTCATTTTGGTCCAACCACTACAAAAAACGTTTTTTATTATTGTACAAAATCCACTTTTCATAGCAAGTTACAATACGATCGAGAAAAGAATCGATCTGGTTACGGAGAAGAAGCGACGAGCAAGTTTCATATCTGCGCATTTTCTGATTTTCATTCAAATCGTATCGTACCCATTTGTCGAGCATTTTTGATTTTCCGATCGCATGCAAATGGTTGCAGGCAGTTCTTTTGCTACCTTTCAGTTCTCTTGCCAGTTCTCGAGTGGTTTTACGTGGATCTTTCTCAATGGCGGTCTTTAACTGGCCGTCGTCACTACGATCACGATCTTCAAGCCTCAGGTCTCCACTGCGAAATCATTTAAACTCTTTTCGAGCTGACCACTAACTGGTCATTTCCTCACCAAACGTTTCGTTGATATCGCAAGCAGTTTCAGCTGCTTTACGTCCTTTTCTGAAGTTGAATAGCAAAATTGCTCGAATATCGCGTTTTGACAGTTCCATTTCAGATGATTGTAACAACGGTGAAAAAATATCAATGTCAATTTATTGATGTATTTGGGCAAGTCTATGTATTATCAGACAACTGCAAAAAATGTTTAAAAACAATTCAAAAGTCTGCAAAAATCCGGTACAAATTCTTCACGGCTCAAAACGTTGCTTACTTTTACTCAACATCTAATTTTCGAGGCTGCAAAATAAATAAATAAATAATTAATTAAATAAAAATTAAAAATTAAAAATTGATAATAAAAAAAAAACATCGGTAAATTTTATTTACTTATCTATTTTACTTGTGGAATCTATAGGAAGGGGAAGAGCGCATCCCCTTTGCAGGTCCTCCGAGACCGGCCAGGCTTATGCCGCTAATGTTCTGTGTAAACTGTTGCTGGTGAGCATCTGCAGAAAAGAAGTGAATGAGGAGGATATTCCAGGCATCCCTTGTTGTGGGAATGAAAGCTTGGATATAGTGGTCAGTGCCAGTAAAGTTGGTGGAAGTTGGATGTATCAGGGGTACTGAGAGCAGGGGAAACATGTAGGTTGAGGGTGCTTGAGTGGTAAGAAACCATTATATTAGCGACAGAAAATATAGAATAAGGTGATAGCATGCCTGTGGACCAGAGGCTGAGGTAGAATGAACGAAGTGTGATAGAGCTGAAAGGAAGAAGGAAGGAAGGAACATTCTTTCATTCTTTCCTTCTTTCTTTCAGCCCTTTCAAACTTCGTTCATTCCACTCTTCGTTCTTTCGTTCCCCCTCTTTCACATTTCCTGGCCTCTCCTTGCTCACTTTCCCTCTTTCACTTCACTGTGTCTCTTTCATTTTTCTCTCGCTCCTCCTTAATTTTTCTATCCCTCTACCTCTACCTCTACCTCTCTCTCTTCTCTTCCTACGTGACTGCTGCTCGGCCAGGCCTGACCTTTCTTTCTTGGTTGGACTAGTGTCCGTGCAACATCTGTATTCTTTCCTGTGCTTGTTAAATCGTATGTCCCTGCCGTAAAGCTTTACTTCAACACGCCAGCTTAATTCAATTCGTCCTTAGTCGAAAGACACCTGTTGTTACGTCATGTTATTTGTATTTGTGTAACATTTCTGTTTTTTTTTCGTCCCTGTTTTCGTATACATTCGCTGCTTTATTCCAAGGAATGTAATGCTCTTAGCTTATTTTTTCTTGGGGCTGGTCAGATTGGAGTAATCTCGAGTATTACCAGCCGAAATTTCAAAGATAATCTGGAATTCGACTGAGGATAAAAAACTCCGAATGATCCGTCCTTGTTTTCCTTGTATCGCCGGTTTGGATATTGTGTTTTCCTTTTTTCGTTTCACCTAACTGTCTAAATGTTTTGCGTTCTTGTCCCATTTTTGTATTTTATTTATATATATTATATATATATATATATATATATATATATATATATATATATATATATATATATATTATATATAATATATATACTGGAAGAACAGACCGGTATAATTGATGTCTATGTACATTTAAACAATTTTTTTTTAAGCGTGCTCTTTAGGTTGTTTTTTGTACGTTTTCCTTTCTGATTTGGTCTTTTTTTGCAGTTTTATGTATTTCAGAGTTTCTACACTATCCCAGGATGTACTCCAAGATTTGGTAGGGTTCTTCCATTGTCTGCAGTAGGGCTAGATCGAGTTTTCTTTTTAATTTAATGATTAAAGGATTATAAATGTCATATATCTAATTGAATCTAGATCAAGGTTTTAGCTCGTTATTAGTGTCAGTTGGTTAGGAATTTAAATGCTACAGTTGTTGGAGTAGGTGTTGTTATTGGGTTACGTGAAGGCGGATTTCTGATGTATATCTATATATA
The DNA here is from genome assembly GCF_006345805.1 of Octopus sinensis. Classification (NCBI taxonomy): domain Eukaryota; kingdom Metazoa; phylum Mollusca; class Cephalopoda; order Octopoda; family Octopodidae; genus Octopus; species Octopus sinensis. Next base: position 25,338 of record NW_021831883.1, on the reverse strand, counting down.
TTTATGTATGTATGTATGTATGTATGTATGTATGTATGTATGTTTGTATGTATGACTGTCTGTCTCTCTCTGTCTGTTTCTATGTAAGCATGCATGTATGTATGTATGTATGTATGTATGTATGTATGTATGTATGTATGTATGTATGTATGTGTGTGTATGTGAATGCATTTACCAGTGTTAGTGTGTATTTGTATGTGCGTGTGCGCGTGTATATGTGTGTATGTGTGTGGTGGGGTATATGCCTGCGTACGGATTCGTATTTTGTCTGGGTTATATTAAAGCAGTAAGGGCAACAAATGAATTTTAGATTCAGTACTAATGTGTAATACTAGTACTTGTAACTTCAGTATAATTCCTTGAATTGGTAACATCCCGAAGTATTTCTATATGTTTGTGTACCCCTACACACACACACACACACACGCGCACACACGGAAGCACACAATGCACTACATGCACAAGCGTACACGCCTATGTGTATTTACATATGAATATACACGTATATATATATACTAGCAGTATCGCCCGGCGTTGATCAGTTTTGTAAGAAATAACTATAAAGCATTTTAGAGAGGTATAGCCAAAAAACAAAAAAAATGTGTAAATTTTTTTTAGTTAAAAAGGTTGAGTTGCGTCCCCTAGACATTGTTTCTGATTTCGACCCATGTCGATTTTATCGATTTTTCAGAACATGGGGAACTTTTCAAATTTCGCGCTATGCGTTAGTTGAATTATGACATGGCTATGTGTGTCAAGTTTCATCAAATCGGTTGAAAGCCGTGGTCAGGGTGAGGTTACAAGCAAACAGACACACAGAAACACGCACAGACCAACTGCCGTTATATATAGCTATATATATATATATTATATATTATTATATATATATTATATATACATAGATATAGATATATTTATAGATATATATTGTAACATGTGAGAAATATACCTAAGATGTATATAAACAAATATGACGCATGCATATGTATATATATGTGTGTATATATATGTGGGTTATGTATGTATTTATGCATGTACGTATGTATGTATATATCTATTTATATATTATTTATTTATTTATTTAATAACATAGGATAAAATTAGTATAATTTTACCAGGTAGCTAATACGTAAAATAAAAGACCTTTTAGGTAATTTTACAAATTATTCTATAATTATAACAATAATTTGTGTATACAACACACACACATACATACATACATACATTATATATATATTCATATTATATATAATATATATATATTACATATATATATATATATATATATAATATATAAGATATAATATATATATATATATATCATATATATAATATATATATTTGAGTAGAAAAATAAATATCTTTTTATGATAATTCGTTTAACCGATACCTGGGTAGCAAATTCACATCAGAAATAACACGGTTGAAGTTACGTGCCTAGAGCAGAGACTACGTGTTTTCGTGTGGAAATTTTGTGTGTATTTTTATAAAATTTATGAATAAATGAAAGAATGGAGTTGAATGACAAATTAACAAATTTCCTTTATTTTCGACATATGTTTCGAAGGCTGCATATTCCTAATTGTGAATGAATAAGGAGTACATTATGCCGCTTTCTCATCAGGAAAAACAAGGAATTTATGTCAACATCAAGATTCACAAAAACTTTTAGATGACTGCTCTCAACGAAAGCAGTCATCTACCCAAGATCTTCATGTACGGTGAGCTCACCACTGGTCACCGCAACGGGGGGGGGGAGCACCAAAGAAGTGTTACAAGGACTGCCTGAAGTAATCTCTTAGCATTTGTGACATTGATTATCATGAGTGGTCCACTCTAACAGCTGCCCGTGCTGCTTGGCGCCATACCATCAGCGATGTTGTTTCCTCCTTTGAGATCTCTCGCACTGCCTCTCTTGAAGACAAACGTTAGAGGCGTAAAAATAATGCTGCTGCATCATCAGACCCTGGACAACCATACGTCTGTCATCATTGCAGTCAGATATGTCGATCCCACATCGGCGTTATCAGCCACAAACAAGCGTGCAGACAACGTGGACAACAGCCTTCTTAATCTTCGTCAGCGAAGCCAAGCCAAGAAGATCTATCTATCTATCTATCTATCTATCTATCTATCTATCTATCTATCTATCTATCTATCTATCTATCTATCTATCTATCTATCTATCTGTATCTATGTATCTATATCTATATATCTATATCTATCTATCTATCTATCTATCTATCTATCTATCTATCTATCCTATCTATCTATCTATCTATCTATCTATTATCTATCTATCTATCTATCTATCATCTATCTATCTCTAGATGCGGTCAGAGCGACGAAACCGTTCTGCACGCACTCGTGCAGTGTCCAACAATTTCCGACCTGTGGGCTTATGTCGAACAACTGCTGTCCACGTGTGGGACGAGTCGGTTTATCAGCTGAGGTCTATCGTCAATATTATCACGCCTCCTTCCTTCAAACGGGAAGGAAGAGCTATTTCATCATCCTGGTGGCTATGGAGAAAGAATGTATCTGGTGGACGCGTCTGAAAGGATTGGAGACAAACACTTTCCTCTCTGGTCAATCTCTCAACTTCTTCAAGTACCACTTGAAGAGGAAAGTGAGAGTAGAGAGGCAAGTTTTGTCTAGCGAATGTTTTAAAAAAAGATGGCTGAATGTAGCAAGGATGGCACGTATGAATGACGAAGCCACCTTGAGCATAATCCTATGAACCCAGAAATTGAAAACAGAGGGTTACCCACTTGCAAACAAATGTGGTAACATATAAACAATATTGACCAAGGTTACCGTGGTCTTTTTCGTAGGCTT
>NW_021831883.1:0-7500 GCF_006345805.1 Octopus sinensis | reverse complement strand
CGGCACAAGAGAAATCACTTTAAATTTGCTAAAATAATATTCGGGATATCTTATCTCTACTAAATATAGAAGCAGTTGTGTGATGTAAGATTAATTTTTGAGGATTTGACCAAAGACTTTGCAATTAAAAAACAAAGTAGCAAAAAACTTTTCAAATATAAGTAAAATGGAAGTATACAAAAATAAACATGATTTTCCATCTGTTAGTTAATTTTGTTTGATTTTGAAAAATAAAAGAAATATTTTATGCTTTGTTATTGTTTATATTTTGAATTTGGGAGCATCAAAATGGGTCTTGATCCGATCCGGCTGCTGACAATGGTTTTGAAATAAGTTGATATTCACAGGCAACATATTGAACCAACAGTTCAGTTCAAGCACTTTTACTCTTAAAATTTGCCGTTCGGGAAGTCAGCAAGGGTATACAAACAAATTAATCTTCCAATAAACTTATTTACGATATTTCCCGTTTGCGTGTTGAAGCTTAGTCTGTGAATGTATATATTTGCAACAGTGAGGGATTGTGGCTGTTAAGTCGAATATTTTTACCTTCAAACCTGCGAGACTTGTATTTTAACTTCCGGTGCTGTATACTTGATATCTCAACTGACATTTGTACCTATAATTTAAACTTAACTTCACACGCCACACACTCAACCAGCTGTCACATTTGATTCAAACACCCAACCATCGAAGTATTTAAACTTGTACGCAATTAATAATCGTAGTGCAGTATCTGATTAAGACTGGAAATATACCCACCCGAATTGCTTCCAGTAATCTCATGTTGGCGTTCATTCTTGCGTTATATATATGAATATCTATCTATCTATCTATCTATCTGAACCTCTTATCCGATTTGCAGAAATTCACGAATACGCTGCAATACTTTTGGAATATACTGTACCCTGGTACCCTGTATTGAGTACACAGACCCTGATTCTGATGTTGGTTAATTTGCGTATGGTGTGTTTAAAATAGCTTTCTTCCTTACTTAATGTTTCATTCTTTACCTTTAATTTTCATCTCTTTAATATTATATCGTATGCAAGGCACAGTATCATACATTTTAAGAATTGTTGGTGGATTATTGAATATCAAACAGACTCTGCTTTAAAAATTTTATAATTTCAATCTATTTAATATAATCTAGTTCTTTACTTATCATAGTTTATTTTATTATAAGTATATATTTAGGCTATCTCCAGAACACCGGATATTCCAGAATTTCAGACCACTTCCTGTCCCAAGCTTGCCTGATATATGGCCTGGTACAGTATATGTATCAATGTTGTATATGATACTATCGAAACAAGCGAGTAGCGGTAAAAAACCTGACCTAAAATGTTTCAGGTGGTCGTTGACATGTTATACTTCGTCAACTTCATCTGTCACGTAAACGATATCGTGTGACACCAAAGCACCAAAGAGCAATGTATCCTAAGATCGGCAAACTCGATATCGCAAGGTGAGAACAGTGAAAACCTGACTTTATAATTATTATGAAAGGGTCCAGTAGTTTTGTGAAATACATCGAAATGTTTTACGCTAGTGAACCCAGTTCAGACAACCAACCCATATGGGAACTAAATCTCCCTCAAATCGCATCCTAGCACACCGTTGGATAATGTGCTCATAGATATAGATATGGTGTGACCGAAAAAGTGACGAAATGTTTGTAAGTGGAACAAGACAAAAGTCTAATTCTAGTATAGAATTAATTGGAGGGGAATTAACAGTCGTTAAATTTAGCTCAAGTGTATCCAGAGACCCAGTCTTCGTGGGGTGCAACAGCTCTAATAATAAATATATAAGAAGTGGGTGAAGACGCTGCAAAGCTTGACTTTAGAATTTTATGCATTTTGTTATACGTAAACCTGTGTAGCAAACATACAAACAGGGCAAATTAACGTATTTCTCGAAGTTTGAGGAAAATGTTCAGCTTTAACCGATTTTCGACCCTAATTGAGGTCCCATTAGAGATGTCTACGTCATTTGACTAATCCCAGAAAAATAAGCAGCAAATTGATTTATGTATACACCAAATCTAGTGGCTCCACAGCAATGGATCAACTAATTTGAATACTACAAGTGTTTAACACTCTATTTAATATCAGAGGCCTATCAATGAGGATCTTGGTCTACACAGTATCGACATGTAAGCTCATTGCACCATAATAACGAGTATAAAACATCCCGTGTGGCGAAAGTCGATAAAATATCAGTAATATACTTTGATGAAAGCGTTTAGCGAAGTAATTTGTCTGTTGGACTCACGATCGTAAGATTGTGGGTTCGATTCTAGGGACAGGCAGTGCGTTGTATTCTTGGGAAAGGCAGTTCATTTCACGTTACTGAAAATTTGATCCATGTGCTGCAGAGTGGTGGCTCGCTGACTATAAGTTCAAAATATTATGAAATCCAGAATATGAACGACCCTTGATGGTAATTATGAAAATTAAGGCCTTTATATACTTGCCGTATTTTAAAGTGTATAAGGAACCCTCGTATATAAGGAACCCCTAATTTGGGGGGCATAAAATTTGGAGAAAAGGTTTTGTAAGGGATTATGATACTATCCATGTATAAAAAAGTCCCATATTTTTTAACCTAATTTTTGACAAGAAACGGTTTCTTATACACGTTTAAATACGGTATATTACAATAAATTTTGAAGGTTGTTGAGACAGGAGGTAACAGTCGAAGTTTTAGAAAACAGAGGATGAGGATGCAATAAACTAGTGATTGTAGGAAATGAAGGCAGAGGAGGTAAGTTATTAGTTGCAATTGCATAGGAAGTATAAAAACAATAAGAGAGAGAGAGAGAGAGAGAGAGAGAGAGAGAGAGAGAGAGAGAGAGAGAGGGCGTGAGTGGGGGGAGTGATTCCATTTAAGGTAGCGTGATGTGTTTTATTTTTTTTATGCGGCCTTTTCAAGCCTGGCCAGGCTCATGGGCCCGGTTTCCGGGTTTCTGTGGCGTATGTGTTCCCCACCAGCTGGACGGGACGCCAGTCCATCGCAGCGTTACTCAAGAAACAAGAAGAAAGAGTGAGAGAAAGCTGGGGCGAAAGAGTACAACAGGGGTCGCCACCACCACCTGCCGGAGCCTCGTGGAGCTTTTAGGTGTTTTCGCTCAGTAAACACAAACAACGCCCGGTCTGGAAATCGAAGCTGCGATCCTCCGACCGCGAGTCCGCTGCCCTAACCACTGGGCCATTGCGCCTCCACAGTGTGATGTATAAGCAACCAATACTGAATATTATTTGCATAAAATGTGAGGGTGTTGCAATCAAAATCGTAAGATCGTGGTTTCAATTCCCGGACCGATGTCGTATTGTGTTCTTGAGGAAAACGCTTCCTCTCACGTTGCTCCTGTCCAATCAGATATAAGTGAGTAACTGCGATGGACTAGTGTCCTGTTCAGGTGAAATTTTGTGATCTCGGTCACTTATACTTCATGGATACCAGGTAAGCAGTCCTATGAACCTTGGGACTCGAAATAGAAAAGAGGGAGGGCGGCGAGCTGGCAGAAACATTAGCACGCCGGGCGAAATGCGTAGCCGTATTTCGTCTGCCGTTACGTTGTGAGTTCAAATTCCGCCGAGGTCGACTTTGCCTTTCATCCTTTCGGGGTCGATAAATTAAGTACCAGTTACGCAGTGGTGTCGATGTAATCGACTTAATCCCTTTTTCTGTCCTTGTTTGTCTCCTCTATGTTTAGCCCCTTGTGTGCAATAAACAAATAAGAAACAGATAATAAGAGGGCGGTGGATAAATGAATCGGTAAAGCGCCGGTCAGAATGTTTTGCTGCATCTAGTGGTGTTTCCCTGACGTTATGTGTTCAAATCTCACTGCTGGGAGACTTTGCCTTTCATCTTTCTAGAATCGATAAAAAATATTTACTTGACAAGAACGGGAGTCAATATAATCAACTGATTCCCTAAATAAATAAATGAATAAATGAATGAATAAATAATTAAATAAATTCAGGCCTTGTGCCTATATCAAAAACCTTTGGTTGATTAATGTCTTTTTTCTACTTGTAAGTTTTATTGTGTTGTTTAATATATTGTCGTATATCTTTTACGGAATGGTCAGTGGTAAGAGAGGAAGAGGCCGACCAAGAACCCGCTGGATTGACACCATCAAGAGAGATACCGGAATGGACATAGCCAATCTGAAAGAAGCGGCCCAGGATAGAACTGACTGGAGTACACTGATCCAACGAGTGACCCGAGAGTCAGATCTTTTACTTGTTTTAGTCGTTGGGCTGCGGCCACGCTGGAGCACAGCCTCGAACAACTCGACCCCAGGACTTATTTCTAAGCCTGGTAAGTTATTCTGTCGTACTCTTTTGCCGAAACGTTAATTTACGGGGACGTAAGCACATCAACACCAGTTGTCAAGCAGTGGTGGGGGACAAACCCTCACACGCACACACACAAACACACACACACACACACACACACACACACACGTGTGTGTGTGTGTGTGTGTGTACAACGAGCTTCTTTTAGCTTCCGTTTACCATATTCACTCCCAAGGCTTTCGTCGACCCGAGGCTATAGTAGGAGATACTTGCCCAAGCTGCCACGCAGTGGGACTGAACCTGGAACCATGTGGTTGGGAAGCAAGCATTTCGTCATGCCTGCGCCTATTAGTTCAATTACTTTGAGTAATTACACAATACCTGAACTGCAACTTTTTTTTTACCTTTGTGATTTTTTTTTTACCCCTCGGTGATTTTTTTTTACCCCTCTTTATTTCTGTTCATTGATGAAATAGGGAACAGTCAAACACTGGAGTCGATTTCACTGATAGCACACACAACAAAACCCCTACACATTCTTGCACACACAGACTAGTAGCTTGGTGGAGGGTGGTTGGGCGAGGGGGAGATCTGCCCCGGGCTAAGGTTTCATGGGATTGGCACTTTTGAAGCTGCTTCGTACGCCTGTATAGGCTTGAGGAGGAAGGGCCCTGATTGAAGGGGTCTCGCCAAACTCAAGGGTTATCCCGGGTGACACACACTCTAGGTACGCCATTGGCTTAGACGCGCATTTACGGGCAAATACTTACACACATACACAGTTTCTCACCGACAAGCACATTCCTGGTTGCTTTGGTGATGATATTGTATTTGGTGATGGTGGTTTTGATTTTGGCGGTGATTTTTACGGTAGTGATGGTAATCGTGGTGATGGTGGTCTTGCTAGTGGTAGTGGTGGTGTTGGTGGTGGTAATAGAGGTGGTGATGGTGGTGGTAATGGAGGTGGTGATGGTGGTACTTGTAATGGTGGTGGTAGTGGTGGTGATGGAGGTGGTGATGGTGGTAGTTGTAATGGTTGTGGTGGTGGTGGTGGTGGTGATGGAGCTGGTGATGGTGGTAGTTGTGATGGTGGTCGTGGTCGTGGTGATGGAGGTGGTGATGGAAGTGGTGATGGTAGAGGTAGTGATGGTGGTTGTGGTTGTGATGGTGGTAATGGAGGTGGTGATGGTAGTAGTTGTGATGGTGGTGGTGGTCGTGATCGTGGTTTTGATGGTGGTAGAAGTGATGGTGGTCGTGGTGATAGTGGCTGTTGTTGTTGGTGGTGGTGGTAGTGGTGGTGATTGTTGGTTGGTTCTGATGGTTTTGATCTGTTGTTTCCAACAATGGTCTTCTCGCCGAAAGCTACACAGGACATATTTAAATCAACTGTGTGACATCTCGAACACTCCCGCATTTAATACTAATGAAAGCAATGATGAGAAGATAAGGAGAAAAAGATACTTGTGAGTCTCTCTCTCTCCCCTATTCTCTCTCTTCCTCGCTGTGTACATGTTTGTGTATGTATGCATGTATGTATGTATGTATATGTATGTCTGTTTCTTCTGTATTTAATCATTTAAATTCTTCCTCTGAAGAAGGGTTGGTATGTATATATGTATACATACATACCACACACACACACACACACACACACATATATACACACACAAATATGTATGTATGCATGTATACATATACACACAAGTAGATATATGGTATGTGTTTCTGCACTCTAACACTAACACATATATACCATCCCACCACACACACAGACGCGCATATGTGTGGGTGTGTGTTTTAGTTATGTGTTATATAATAATAATATAATATATATATATATATACATGTATGTATATATATATATATTTATTATATATATATATATATATATATGTATGTATATATATGTATATATAAATATATATATATATATATACATACATAATACATACATGTATATATATATATACATGTATATATATATATATACATACATGTATATATTATATATAGACATACATGTAATATATATATATATACATTGTATATTATATACATATACATATATATATATATATTATATATATATATATATATATACATATACATACTGTATTTATATATACATATATATATATATACATATATATATATGTATACACTCACACACACATATGCGCGTTTGTGTGTGTGTGGTGGGATGGTATATGTGTTAGAGTGCAGGAACACATACCAAAAGCCGTTTCCAGTCCCAACATATTCCCATTCTTGTTACGTCGTTGCGTTACGTTTCATCTGAAACTCGTTTCAACATTAATAAGGTATAATAAAATAAACGTGTGAACCAAGAATGTTGTAAAGCCTGTTTTGTTTTCTCGTGTTCGTGTGTGTGTGTGTTGTGTGTGTTTTAGATTAATTTTGAAGTATTGTTGTCCTTTCACGCCACTTCAATCGAAACACATGTTTAACAAAGTGATACAGGAAAACAACCGAAAAGAAAAAGAAAAACTGGTGATGGTTTGGATCGGCGAACGGTAAACAGAAAATATTTACGATGTGGAATAAATTATTTTACTCTGGAGAAGTCAGATGTTTTGAACGGGACCCTTCGCTGCTGCTTCTTCTTCTTTCTTCTTCTTCTTCTTCTTCTTCTTCTTCTTCTTCTTCTTCTTCTTCTTCTTCTTCTTCTTCTTCTTCTTCTTCTTTGTTTGTTTGTTTGTTTCTTTCTTCCTTCCTTTCTTTCTTTCTTTCTTTCTTTCTTTCTTTCTTTCTATCTTTCTATCTTTCTTTCTTTCTTCCTTTCTTTCTTTCTTTCTTCCTTCCTTCCTTCCTTCCTTTCTTCTTTCTTTCTTTCTTTCTTTCTTCTTTCTTTCGTTCTTTTCCTTCCTTCCTCCTCCTTCCTTCCTTTCTTCTTTCTTTCTTTCTTTCTTTCTTCTTCCTTTCTTTCTTTCTTTCTTTCTTTCTTTCTCCTTCCTTCCTTTCTTTGCTTCTTTAGCTCTCTCTCTCTCTTATGTTATCTTCGAATCTTCGTTAACCGGTTCTGCCCAAAATGTTACCGCACTTGACGGCATATAAAACGTACATTTTTTCTCAAAAAATGTCTTTAAAACATTATCCTGGCTGGGTCCCATATGCGAAGTTGGGTCTCCTATAAGTTTCAATGCACAAACTCCTATTTTTCCCCACCTAA
>NW_021831882.1:20000-32500 GCF_006345805.1 Octopus sinensis | reverse complement strand
TCATCAATAATAGGCGCAGGAGTGGCTGTGTGGTAAGTAGCTTGCTTACGAACCACATGGTTCCGGGTTCAGTCCCACTGCGTAGCACCTTGGGTAAGTGTCTTCTACTTTAGCCTCGGTGGTAAATCCAGTAATGATAAAAAAAACCCTGCCTTACAAATAGTAATAATAATAATAGTTTCAAATGTTGGTACAAGTCCAGCGATTTAGAGGGACAAGAAATTCGATTACTTAGACGCCGGTGCTCAACTGGTACTTTATTGTCCCCAAATCGTATTCTACAACACAGTATTTCACCGCTTGTTGCATTCTACCTTCATCTCCTGCGTGACGTTCAATAGTCTGGTGTCAGAATTTACATTCGCCTATACCTACATCAACTTGCCTTTTGCATCGCTTAATATATCAGATTTAACTCATGCCTATTTTTTCTTTCTTATTTCATTTGTGCTCATTTGTTCGTGCACACACTAGAATTTTATTCAGCGTTGTATGAGGGTCTATTGAACATAGACGACTTGGTAGAAGTATTCTCTTCGGCCTTCTTAGCTGTGAGTTCGAGTACTGCTGAAGCCATCTTTACCTATGGTCCTTTTTTCTTTGGGGGAATCAATAAATGAGGTACTGATGTTTCGTGTGTATGTGTGTATGTGGGGAGAGTGGGAGCGTGCGCGCGCTGTTTCATATTTGAAGAAAGATAGACTCCGCCAGGTGAAAAATGCATGACACGCTATGTCAGGATGTGACTTACAGCGTGTCTTGGGTATTTTTGTAAGGGACCTCCCCTAACGGTAGCTGTCTCAGTAGCACGCCGTTAGGCTGAGCAGCGTGTAACTTTGGAATTCTGGGACTTGTCTCTCTCTCTCTCTCTCTCTCTCTCTCTCTCTCTCTCTCTCTCTCTCTCTCTCTCTCTCTCTCTCTCTCTCTCTCTTACACCGGGGCTCACAGCGAGCAAAACGTGACTTTCTCAGCTCTTAATCTCACCTTGGTGAGATGCACAACCATGAGACAAGCAACGGCAAGTAAACATTAAGCCACTATGACTTGGATTCGCTTGGTCTTCAATTGTAAATATTCCTATAAGTTATTCTACTTGTACATATCTGTGACCTCAAGTAAAAGGCATAAAATCTATAACTTGGTTCTGAGATGTCCAATACACGGTGTTCTTTCTTTACGAAGTGATATTTTCTTTTCCAGCCTTCTGAACGGAGCCGTTATTTAGATGGTTCTGCCACGCACATCTAAAATTAGCAATTGAAGACCTTTGGAAAGAAGAAAGGCGACTGAACCCTTGGGAGAAAGGAAAGAAAGGCATTCTCCTAACAAACTAAGCATTCAGCTACCCTTAACAGCAACCAGTGAAGTAACTTCAAAATGTCCACATTTATTTTATGAGAAAGTTGCATCTACACTGATGATTGCATTCTTTCATCTTGTTGATTTCTCAGCTTACCTCATATCAACAATGACAGGTGTATTATAATTGATGGTCCTTGATAACATTAGAGGCCATTACGTAGCAAATATCCAATTATAGTTTATAAAATGACAAGGGACCATGTATTATCAGATCAGTTATCAATCTTGAATTTCTCATGTGACAATGACAACCAGATCACTGCATGTTTTTTTTATTTATTTTTATTTATTTTATTTTATTTTCCCTGATTTTTTTAATCTCACGAGTGTGGGGTTTACAACAGGAAATTAGAATTCCCCATTAAGTGATTTGGTGTTGTTATTGTTGTTGCTGCTACTGTTGCTGTTGTTGTTATTGTTGTTGTTGTTGTTGTTGGTGGTAGTGATGACGGCAGCGGTAGCGGTGGTAGGGCTTCGATATCGTTTATCTTTTATTTATTTTAGTTATTAGACTGGTGTAATGCTGGAGCACTCTCCCAAGGGTTTAGTCGAACAAATCGATTCCAGTACTTACTTTTAAGTCTGTCACTTATTCTATCAGCCTCTTTTCCAAACCGGTAAGTTACGGGGACGTGAATAAGCCATCACCGGTTGCTAATCGGTGGTGGATGACAAGCATACGTACTACGGGATTTCTCACAGTTTAAATCCCATAGGCTCTTTGCATTTCCATATTCGACGATGCCTTCAGGTTTGTGGTCGTACTAATTATTATTATTATTATTATTATTATTATTGAGTGAGAGAGCAGTGCATGCCATCAAAGTGACACTGGGGTGAAATATACGAAGCCCAATATACCCATCATGACTACCCGTCTGATAAAGGTACACCAGGCACATGCATCACAACCATATGTGCGCGACATGGTGATCTCATATCAAGATAAACAGCACATGACCTTGCAGGGGGGGCCCAGTTAGAATTTTCTTCAGGTTGAGTAGCCCATCCCGCTCAAACGGTCCCTGAATAAGGGTTGTTTAAGGATGTTGAAAAAACCACCCATGTTTCCAGAGGTGAATTATTCAAACCCCAAGTAATCCCTCTCAACACATGGCTATTATTATTATTATTATTATCATCATCATCATCATCATCACCATCATCATCATCATCATCATCATCATTATCATTATTATTATTATTATTATTATTATTATTATTATTATTATTATTATTAATAATAATAATAATAATAATAATAATAATTCCGAAATGATTGCACAGCTGGTGGGTAACTCTGGGTATCTCAGAGAGTACCTGGCAAGCTGCAGCCGCCTTCCCTTAGTCTTAGTCAGTTAAAGAGAGGAGTTATTATAGAGTTAACTGGTCACGTTTTGTGCTCAGCTTGTAGCATCATTGAAGAGATATTATCATAAATTTAGTCAGAATCCAAGTTTCAGATCCTGCAATGAGAATTGCTTCTTCTTGAGTTGCCTAGAGAAGCTAGAGGTCCGAATATTCTTCATATCCATAAGATTCCAAAGCTGCAAGTTAGTTGATAAGCAAAGTCTCTACGAACAGTTAACATCGTTCCCTGTACTCGCCGTTAATGATGCGATGCAATTAAAGTCAGAAACTTGCTTGAGCAGGTACTTTCAACGGCCTTGTGTAGAACGAGATCAACTATGATGTAGACCACGTGAGCTGTAACCTGGTTCTGTTTCATTCGGTTTCTATTCATAACATGAAATGCTATGCGATTGTAAAGCGATGCCATCGGTAAGGTTTAAATCAGTTAGTGAGATTTTATATTCAAATTTGAAACCGCTCTCTGACAAAGTACTCCAAAATCTTACGTAGAATAAGTGATTTAAGCATTAGCACATAAAACAATAATTTAATATAATTTGCTCCCAACGTCCCATAAAGCATAAATTTCTGTTAATCGTAATGCTTTATATATGACATTAATCATGAGAAAGAATGCGTGCAAAGTGATGCCGTAATAGTCACGACATTATTACTGTCACTTTGTTTTTACGTATTCATTCCATCACACCCCTAGAAACAATTCCGATTGTACGAATTTATTCCGTCTAATTAAGTAATAGTTACAGGCGATAAATAATTAGTGTGAATTTAAGTTTTGTTTAGGTTGTCATTTGCGTCATTACATATTAAGTGGAATAATTTGGAAAGCTGGAAACAAATTTAAGATTCATTTTTCCCAATTTTTATTATAGATTTTTAAATCAATATTTGTTAAGTGGATAAGAGTAATGTCTTCAGTAATGGCTACTACTAATTAAAAAATTAAGAACTGCGGGCAAAATTTATTTGTTCAATGCAATGAAAAATGGAGAGAAAATTTGTTTTGTTTTTTTTTATAAAAGCAGATAGAAAGAATGTGTTACGCGTAAATATTCAGTTTTGGTATATAAGAAGTACAAGTTTTCACGTCACTGTTTGATCAAGCATAAGGAACAGGAAAAACTAAAAGGGACTCTGTGTTTAGTCAAGCTCTCATTTTCAAAAGAACCTTCATGCAAGCACCAAACTTCAAAAGACATATTAATGAAAATACTTTCATAACAAGCAAGTTATGAAGTAGCGAGTTAATTAATTGCACTTTAGAATGTTTCAGTCTTTTGAGCCAATTTTAAAAAAAGACTTCGAGATTTACAAAATTATGAGATTCGACCAGGAATATGCAAAAGTAATACCCTCCCCATGCACACACTTTGAAATGTTGTCAGATCGCACTCTTTATTCCGTACAAGAAATTGCTGCTTCATCAATGCCATTTAATATTTCTTGAGTTTCCTAATATAAGGTAGAACCGAGCATTCTCATTATGATGCAAGATAAGAAGCTTCATTAACTTTAAAACATTAGGCTCTATTGCGTCATTCACTTTTTTTCAGTATGGGAACATTATAGCTATCTGTTTAATTAATGCATTACAATATTTTAATTAAAATTGTTCAGTATGTTCGCGTTCACACCTCAGAATTTATACGATTAAAGATTCTTTACATTTCTTCGCTCAGTTGCGCCCTTACATGTCCGTGTACACTGTACTAAAAGATTAAAGTTCTCCGTTCCTGCTCCATATGTTCAATAGACATGCTAGAAATAGAACAGCAGCTACAGCTCTTTCATATTACATTTTAATTAAAGAAAGAGTGTTAGAGCAATTAAAAAATCCTTGAAAATACTGGATGGTCATGCCTGGAATGCCTTTGGTCATAAGTTTACTTTATGAAGTTGAAAGTTACTTAACAACAACCCTGTCCAAATTGTTAAGGTTAGTGAAAAATACTAGCTATAGAGTCGAAACTTTGCACCTCATCACTGTCGGAGTGGTGTGTTGTTGAGATTACTTTAGGTTTAGAACACTTAGCTGAAGGATAGGTACCACAGTAAACAACAGGTCACCGTTGTAAATTGAGTAGCTCATCAGAATTGACAAAGCAGGAATCTGGTGGTATGGAGCTCAATCCTGAACGCAAAAAATATTACTTAATATACAGTTTCGTTTTTTCGCGGAAGGGTTATATCGTTAAGTCAGGGAGAATAGACAGTACCCAGGATCATTTCTGGAGTTCCCAAAATTTGTGGAAAGAGGTTTCCCTGAAACCGGAAATATAGCTAGAATGCTTGCAATAAAATGCTCTCTGTTAAAGATATTCCTGCACCAACTGGTGTTGTTTAGTCTCAAGTCAGCCTTAATGAAACCAACTTGTGATCGAAGACATTCTAGCTGTAACTGCCCTCGGTGTTTTTTCAAATTTAAGATGGTAGTGTGTGATTTGAGGAAATATGGTTGATATTTCAAGCTGGTCCAGTGACCTCGTAGGAGCTCCGTTGAATTGATCTTCTGTTTAGATGGAGATTAATTCGTATGTTCAAGGCAGAGTCCATTGACCTGAAAACACTGAGAGTTGGTCAAATCAATTCATTTCAGTATATTTGGTATATTTCTCCTTTACAAAAATTTTGAATCAATGATACACGAGCTTTCATCTTCGCGGTCATACGAGCTTGCAGAAATAGCAGCCAAATCGCCATCAAATCACAGTCATCTTAAAAGTAGGATATATCGGACAATGAAGGTGCCGTATTGAAGAATACCATGTGGTCATTATAGAAGAGCCTATTGGTTATAAGTTTGTCGGATAAATGCTAATATGAGGCTGAACAACAACACCACTACCACCAGGAAGAACAACAGTCACAAACACACACACACAAGCTACGACAAATTTATGGTCTTTTAGCCATCTGTGAAATAAGGACTTGCAATATTCACACAAGATTAAGGCAGCGATCTAGCAGAATCGTTATCACACCGAGCAAAATGCTTTGCGGTATTTCGTCTACCTTGTTTGTCCTCTCTGTATTTAGCCCCTTGTGGGTAGTAAAGAAATAGGTATTTCGTCTGTCTTTACGTTCTGAGTTCAAATTCCGCCAAGTTCGACTTTGCCTTTCATCCTTTCGGGGTCGAGTAAATAAGTACCAGTTACGCACTGGTGTCGATATAATCGACTTAATCCGTTTGTCTGTCCTTGTTTGTCCTCTCTGTGTTTAGCCCCTTGTGGGTAGTAAAGAAATAGGTATTTCGTCTGTCGTTACGTTCTGAGTTCAAATTCCGCCGAGGTCGACTTTGCCTTTCATCCTTTCGGGGTTGATAAATTAAGTACCAGTTTCGCACTGGGGTCGATATAATCGACTTAATCCGTTTGTCTGTCCTTGTTTGTTCTGTCTGTGTGTAGCCCCTTGTGGATAGTTAAGAAATAGGTATTTCGTCCGCTAAGCATTTTGTCTGACGTACTAACGATTCTGCCAGCTCACTGCTTTAACAACAATAATAATAATGGTTTCAAATTTTGGCACAAGGCCGACAAGTTTTGGGAGGGGTAAGTCGATTACACTGACCTCAGTAATCAACTGGTACTTGATTTATCCACCCCTCGATCGGATGAAAGGTAAAGCTGACTTCGGCAGAATTTGAACTCAGAACAAAAAGACGGACAAAATGCAGCGAAGCATTTTGTTCACTGTGCTTACGATTCTGCCAGTTTCTGATTTAGACACAAGATCAGGGTTTAATAAATACCATCTACCTCAGCACTTAACTGGTAATACGTGTCGTAGGGACAAAAAGGAAGTTAACCGCAGCGGCATTTGATCTCGGGATGTAAAAATGTCAGAAGTGACGTAAGGTATTTTTCTCTGACGCTCTGACGATTCAACCATTTCACCATACTTAATAATTGTTTCTAAATTACGCACATAGCCAGCAGTTTCTAGGAGAGAGCATCAGTTGATACCAACTATGCCAGTACTAGACTAGTGCTTTATTTTATCAGGCGCAGGAGTGGCTTTGTGGTAATTAGCTTGCTTACCAACCACATGGTTCTGGGGTCAGTCCCACTGCGTGACACTTTGGGCAAGTGTCTTCTACTATAGCCTCGGGTCGACCAAAGCCTTGTGAGTGGATTTGGTAGACGGAAACTGAAAGACGCCCGTCGTATATATGTATATATATGTGTGTGTGTTTGTGTGTGTGTGCGTTTGTGTGTCTGTGCCCCCCCCCCTAACATTGCTTGACAAACGATGCTGGTGTATTTACGCCTCCGTAACTTAGCGGTTCGGCAAAAGACAGCGATGGAATAAGTACTAGGCTTACAAAGAATAAGTCCTGGTGTCGATTTGCTCGACTAAAGATAGTGCTCCAGCATGGCCGCAGTCAAATGACTGAAACAAGTAAAAAAAACCCTGAGTTGATCGTGACAATCAACAATCCAGGGACATATTTCGGTTTTATTAGACTTCTTTTGCTAGTGCTAGCGTAATTATTTCTTGATAGCATTAAAATCCTATCTAGAAATAATTACGCAGTGTAGAACATTGCAAGATTTGCCGCACGTTTCGATATTATTATGACCTCAAAAGTGATACGCAGACTTGCCGAAGTAATGTTGTGACATTCAGAAATTAAATCTGAAGAATGATGATGATATTATTTAGAGAATAATAGAAAGTTACGGTAATCATCATGCTGTTACCTTTACAGAGCTGTTAGCTTAACAACAACAATCAATAGAGTGAACGCAATAATGCAAAAAAAAAATTTACACTAAATATCTCCAAGCGAAATGACGACGTGATGTCTTGTACGTGACTGTATTAAACGAGTGAAATATCTGAATTTAGTTTTCATTTGCCAGTCAACGATTAGAGTTCTATATATCATCAATATTCTTACTTAATCAATGGCAGTTCTTCTTTTCGCATAGATTGCTGCTCACATAATATGACTCTTTCTACATACGCTGTGACGTTCTTACACATACTTCAGCCAGAAAAGCAGGACGCGGTCCTTTTAAGACACGGGAGACAGCTCTCTTCTATGCTGGAAATGGATATTCTTGACCTTTCAGTTTCTTCAAACTGAAAGCCCGTTAATACATGACAATATACTGGTATACGGGAGCTACAAAGATACACGCACACACACACACGCACACACACACACCACACACACACACACACACACACACATACACACACACATAAACACACGATCTTACATACGCATGAGTATATTAAAATCTTCCCAGTGAAATGGCTTTTATGTAATTCTACCCTTTTATTACAGCTGCGGTTAAGGCGACGGACTGATAGAATTGTTAATACGCCAGACAAAATACTTAGCGGCATTTTGCTGTCTCATGCTCTGAGCTCAAATTCCGCTGAGTTTGACTTTGCCTTTTATCCTTTTGGGGGTCGATAGGACAGATGTAATCGACTTACCTCTTTCCCCAAAGGTCCAGGTGTTATTTTTATTATCAATAATATTAATATGCCAATTTGTTCTTCTTGTACGTACCGGTCGTGTGTGTCACACTTACTTCAAAGAAGAAGTGAGTGGCAAAGCGAGAGAGAGGAGGTCAGACAGGAAGTAAGAGGGAAAGAGAGAGAATGAGAGAAAGAATGAGAGAGGGTGAGAGAGAATGAGAAAGAATGAGCGAGAAAGAAAGAGAGAGTGAAAGAAACAGTGAGTGGCGTTGGCGTTCGTTTTGAGTTTTTAAATGTTTCAGAGAGGAAGTAAGAAAGAGATAGAGAGAGAAAAAAGAGAGAAAGAGAGAGAGAGTGAAAGAAATAGTGATTAGTAGCGGCGTTCGTTTTTTAAATGTTTATCATATCGCAAGAGAAGTAGATACATAGATACATACACACATTGTTAATTTAAAAGCGGGAGAGAGGGGGGACACAGAGGAAGTGAAAAAGAAAGAGAGAAAGTGAGAGAGACAGTAGATACATAGATAAAAAAAGAAGTTGATAAACAGATTCAACAAATATTGGATGCCACTCTCACTTTTCATTACCATACGATGATAAAATTAACTCGCAAGTGGCTGAGTACTCCACTGACATACATATCATTAATGTAGTTCCCGGGGATATTCAACCTCACACAGAATATGATATTGCTGGCCCCTTTGAATTACAGCTACAGCTCATTTTTGCCAGCTGAGTGGACTACAGCAAGGTGAAGTTGAGTACCTTGCTCAAAAACACAGCGCACCGCAGGGAATCGTACTCCTAACTTTACGATCGTGGACCGAATACCCCCAACCACTGAGCCACGCACCTTCACTCTCTTAACCGTAGAGAAAAGGAGTGAAGCGATAGAGACAGAGAAAGGAAAGCCTCAGCCATTTACCATGACAGACGATCGATCTTTTCTCGCTTATTTACTGTTAACAATGAAGAAGAGGGAAAGACATTTAGTAATGAATGGAGGGAGAGACTTTCAGGTGTTTACGTAGCGACCGGTAATAAAGTCACCGGAAAAAAGTCACAATTTTAGCTAGGAAAAAAGTCACAATTTTGACTAGGAAAAAAAGTCATAGGGAAAAACCTGTCACAATTAATTTATGGGATCCGGACAAAACTATCTAGGACGAAACCCCCACGGACAACACCACCCTCGGACAAAACCCTATGTGACTTTTTCCCTATGACTTTATTACGTAACTTTTTTTCCTGTGACTATTTTACCTGTGACATTTTTTACCTGGACTCGTTTAGGTTTTTTTTTATTCTGAGAGTTCTACAATGATCGACTATTAGTTCTCTCTTCTTTCCCCCACCCCGGCACTTATTCGCCTTCTTTCATAGTTCTTCATGTCTTTTAATTAGGGGTGGGGGAAAGACCATTTTTAAAATTTTTATTTGGCACGTTTAACATTTTCTCTACAAACTACAAACAAGCCCCGCTCCGTTCCTTTTTTTGACAACCGATTTCGGTGTGTTTGAGTCCCTGTAACTTAGCAGTTCGGCAGAAGACTGATAGAATTAGCATATATATATATATATAAAATTCAAGATAGAAAATGCTAAAATAATTTTATAAAAAACATTTCAGTACCGATTTCAGTCATTGAGACTTTTTCAACTGTAAGTATGGAAAACAATTAAATTTGGAAATATGAAAAGAAAAGATTTTTTTTACAAGAATATTTGCATAGTGTTCAAATACAAGTGGCATTTTCCTTGTTTTTGCCTGTCTCTGTCTCTCTTGTTTACCCTTGTGGGTTCGAGGTCGTTGTATATATATACGACGGGCTTCTTTTCAGTTTCCGTCTGCCAGATCCACTCACAAAGGTTTTGGTCGGCCCGTGGCAATAATAGAAGATACTTTCCCAAGGTGTTACGACGCAGTGTGACTGACGCCGAAACCATGTGGTCGGGAAGCAAGCTTCTTACCTCGCAGCCACGCCTACCCCCGTCCCTCCGCACACGCACAGGCAACATTTTATTGTCACTCGAAGTAGTCACAATCAACTTCTACTGACAAGTAGTAAATATATTCATATTCGTTATTTTTTACAGTTTAAAAAAATTAATATTGTAATCATTTATGACATTTTGTCTCCATTAAAACTAATAGAAAAACAAAACATATTCTAATTGCAACAAGTCTGTTCTGTTGTGTCTGGGGAGAGTAATTTTCGTTTTGTGCCTTATAATTTAAAACACTCACCAGTAAAATTTCCACTTATTCTTTATTTTCATTTCCTAAAATTTTCGTTGCGTCTTGCATCACATAAAGAATCTTACAAACCAAATCCAAAAAGTCTGTTATTATTACCCTGCTGTTATCCTGTTGTTGTTACCCTGTTGCTTGGCTCTAAGTCTTAGTTTTTTGAGAAATAGTACGTTGTGAGTAGTAATAGTGTTGTTACCCATGCTGTCGTTATCGTGGTTATTGTTGTTATTGTAG
Source organism: Octopus sinensis (assembly GCF_006345805.1). Taxonomy (NCBI): domain Eukaryota; kingdom Metazoa; phylum Mollusca; class Cephalopoda; order Octopoda; family Octopodidae; genus Octopus; species Octopus sinensis. Next base: position 21,840 of record NW_021831882.1, on the reverse strand, counting down.
CTGTTGTTGTTGTCGATGATGTCGTTGTTCTTGATGATGATGAAGATGACTGCGACGAAACTTAGCTCCAAATTATACCTGCCCAAACTGTTCCAGCCTAATCCACTCCCGTCTCTTTTGAAACGGTGATATGTGTTGAAGGAAATATGGCTGCCATTTTTAACAAGTCGATCGACATTGTAACGGCTTCATTTCTTGCTCAGTGATAACATGATGGGTGTTGTACCTTGCCACATTTAATTTTCTTCTCTAAGAATCTTGAGTTCCACCCATCCACAATCCATAAATTTCTTCATCCCATCTAAGGCCAATGAAATATCCGCGCCATCTGTTCGAAGAACAGGTTGGCATCTGGAACGAACTCGTACTGAAATATTCCCCCACAATTCCAACAGACGTAGAACATCACCTTATTTTCGAAACGCCCATATTTGGTGACAGCTTCCGGAAGTTATTCCTTGCTTAACCACTGATTATACACGTTGGGATTACGGAAAAGCATCTCCCTCGAATTATTACTTGTTCCGATCCATGTCTCACTTCCTGCGACACAACATCAACCAAGAAGAGGTGGAAGCTTCAGTGAAGGAGTTCTTTGCTTCGAAGGACCAGAACTAGTATCAGAATGGATGTCGAAGAACTGGCAGAAAAGTGACTTCAGACGGTGCAACACGATGGCCTCTACATTATTCTTTCATACTCTAGGAACAAGGCCCGAAATTTTTTAGGAGGAGGCCAGTCGATTAGACCAACCACAATATGCAACTGGTACTTAATTTATCGAAAAAGGATGAAAGGCAAAGTTGTCCTCAGCGGAGTTTGAACTCAGAACGTAGCGGCAGACGAAATACCTATCTTTTTTTACTACCCACAAGGGACTAAACATAGACTGGACAAACAAGGACACACAAACGGATTAAGTCGATTATATCTACCCCAGTGCGTAACTGGTACTAATTTAATCGACCCCGTAAGGATGAAAGGCAAATCGACCTCGGCGAAATTTGAACTCAGAACGTAGCGGCAGACGAAATACCGCTAAGCATTTCGCCCGACGTGCTAACGTTTCTGCCAGCTCTCCGCCTTATATGGCCTCTACATTCTTGCTAGGCTGTTTTTGTAGTAACATGACGAATAAAGGAAATGAGTTATCAAAATATTGCAAAGCTTTTGACTCAACATAATAAAACACAGATTGATTCAGTCAGTAAGGCACTCTTGTTTAATTTACAAATAATAATCCTTTATACTATAGGCCTAAGGCATGAAATTTTCGGGGAGGGGACTAGTCGTTTACATCGACCCTCGTACTTCACTGGTACTTAATCTTATCGACACTGAAAGGATGAAAGGCAAAGTCGACCTCGGCAGAAATTGAACTCACAACGTAGCCACGAGCGAATTACCACTAAGGATTTTGTCCAGCGTGCTAACTATTCTGCCGGCTCGCCGCCTTGAAATAATCCAAACGATAATTTTAAGAAAACATTTTTTTGTCGAAGATCTATAAAGTCTTCCCATTTGTTTGTGTGAAATCACGTGTATTAACTTTGTTTCTCGTAGTTTTCTTTTGAAGTATTTCACCCTTGCAGGTTACAATTAAAAGTCAAAAGTTGAGAATATTAACAAAAGAAAAAAATTAAGAGCCTGTTTATTGTTTTCTTGAGGACAAGAAGAAACTATCGCACATGAAAGATGTCAGCCGTCTTAAACCAATCGATGGGTGGTGTATATACTTAAGTTAACGTGACATTTTCATCTCCCTAACTTTAGCTGATAACATGTCGATTAACGCTACTTAAACTTTAACCTCGTTTAGGGGACGAAGATTTTCGTTATA
>NW_021831882.1:12500-15000 GCF_006345805.1 Octopus sinensis | reverse complement strand
ATATATATATATACATATACATGTAGAAAGATAAGCATATATGTATATATATATATATATATATATATATATATATATAATATATATGTATGTATATATCTATACATACTTCCATTCTTACAGGTATGCAAGTGTATACATACACACATATATGTACCCGCACGTTTATATATTATATATTTGCATATGTATGTATTTATATATACATGTTCACGTACACACATAATCACTGGTGAATGGAGGGAAGAGAAACTATACGAAGAAGGAAACGCCGCGCTTTTTATCTAGATTAAAATCAATGAATGAAATCACAGGTGTTTCAGGGTAAAACCAGACGGAAATACATTAGATTGAATTCAAGTGTATGTAACAAGTTTATGTAAGAATGGAAGATAAATTACACACTAAAGTAGACAAATAAGCAAAAGCACGCGACCTCACAGGCAGACACACGCCCTCAGACACGCACATGCACATTGTCAAAAACGCACACCTGGCTACACAGATATAGACAGGTATATATCGGCGCATAAACGCATGGAGACACGCGTGCAAATATGGAAAAGGTTTTGAAAAAATTTTGTGAAATGTGCATGGATACAGTTAAGCATGTATGCGTACTTACAGAAACACGTGCGAGCGCATGTACGCACACATGTATTTAAAGATAAATGCATCGAGCATAAAATAGTATGTAAGCCATACAAAATATGTATGAGAATAATACATACATATGTATGTGATTATGTGTGAGTTTGTGTGTGTGTGTGTGTGCACATATATACACACACACACATACATGTATATATATATATATATATATATATGTATATATATATATAATATATATATATATATATATATATATTATATATATATATATATTATATATTATATATATATATATGTAATAAATGCGCCCTTTTAAAGCCTATTCAGGCTTATGGGCCCGGTTTCCCGGTTTCTATGGCGTGTGTTCCCCATTTGGACGGGACGCCAGTCCATCGCAGCGTTACTCATTTTTGCCAGCTGAGTGGACTGGAGCAACGTGAAATGAAGTGTTTTGCTCAAGAACACAACGCGTCACCCGGGCCAGGAATCGAAACCACAATCTTACTTCTACAGAAAATTACTGATCTAATTCGAAGACAACATGGTTTTATTCCAACCCCTCATACAATTACAATAATAAGAATAGTATTAATAATAATAGTAATGGTAATAGTGATAGCGATAACAATGATAATATTAATAGTAATAGTCGTTTTAATAACAACGGTAATGTTAATAATAATAATAATAATAATAACAATAACCGTACTATTGTTGATGGTATTATTAGTTGTATTACCAATAATAATACTAATAATAATAGGAATAGTGTTGTTGGTGGTGGTAATAATGATAGTAACAACAATCATAGCAATAAAAAAATCGTTCCGATCTCGGAGGACAACCCCGACAGAATTAAATTTTTGTCTAATAATTCTTAGATTAAGAATTCTATTTACCAGTGTAAAATTTTTTCCGGTACCGATGCCTTCTTCTATATAGGTGCGTCCACTTCCCAGTTATCCAAGAGAATTTCAAACCATTATTCATCATTTAGGGATAGTAAAAAACGACATAGTACAGGGCTAAGTAAATTAGTTTGGCGTCTTAAAGACAATAATATATATTTTAAGTTAGATTGGTTCATACTGTCTGTATCCTTTCCTTTTGATAAGGGCAGGAGATTTTGTAACATTTGCAACTCTGAACTCTTCCATATTCTCTTCTCTAAGGATCCCCTTGTAAACACACTTATAGAAAAATCGTACAAATGTAAACACTGGCAGAAACATACTTTTTACTCATATAAATGATTTCGATAGTCATTATAGTTTGAACTATTAGTTTAACGTGCACTTCACTTCAATAGAGAAATTCTTTCATAAGCCTTTGAACATTCTTTTAATCAACGTACCCCTCCCTCTGTATTTGTTCCCAACTGATTATTCCTTTAACCCTTCTCTTCCTACTATCTAACTTTGACGTCAATTCTACTAACGGTTTTTTTTAAAACACTTATTATCGTTTTGTTTACCATGTAGGCAGTCATCGCAATTATTGTTTTGTCTTGTTGTTGAGAGAGGCTCCCTTTCTTTCTTGATGAGAAGATCGCATCTTGCACCGGAATAAAACCATGTTGTCTTCGAAACATATGTCGAGAGTAAAGGAATTTTGTTAACATCTTCGTTCAACTCCATTTATTTATTTATTCATATATAACACACAAATTTCTGCACATGAACCCGGAGTTTCTACGCTTGGATAGGTCGCTTCAACCGTTTTTCTGACGTGAATTTGCTACAGAAGACACAGAAATAGTAAAGGTTGGTTGATGTATTTGTTGTTTTATGCAGCATTGGGAGGGGGAGAAGGTGCTGAAAGGAGGTGGGAGGAGGAAAGGTAATCAGGATGGGGTGGGGGTTCATCGAATTTTCCATGTTGACGGTAA
>NW_021831882.1:0-7500 GCF_006345805.1 Octopus sinensis | reverse complement strand
TTTGTCAGGTGAATGTAAACACAAATTTTCAAGGAAGGGTGACAAAACATGTTTTAACAGTGAAACTGTGAGATCTTTTTATTTCTATTTCTTTATTATATGAAACTTGAAAAGCATATTTGCTTTTTATCTTTTCCTGTTCTTCCTGAGTTTCGTTTTTATCATGGTCGCATTCTATCTACTACCACTGCGTTTTGCTTGCTTATTTTCTCATTACCTCTTTGTAAAGAGACGTGCACGCATGCGCGTACGTATTTATATATGTAAAGCGGCAAGCTGGCAGAAATGTTAGCACATCGCGTGAACTGCTTAATGGAATGTCTGTGGGTACTTTGCCTCCAGAGTTCAAATCTATCGCCTTTGTGTTTCTTTCCATCGGGGTCGATAAAATAAAGTAGCAGTCAAGTGCTGGGGTCGACGTAATTAATCCACTTGGATCTTCTTTTCAAAATTGCTGCCCTTAAACCCAGGTAATCTGCTTTATACGTCGTAGGACTCGAGAAAAAACATATGTGCACACACACACACACAAATGTATGTACAAATATTAATGTACATATACATGCAAACATACACACATCATATATGTAATATATATATGTGTGTGTGTGTCGTACATATATATATATATATATATATATATATATATATATATATAGGGAGAGTTTACGAAAAAAACAAAAGACGAAGACAGGTGGTGTACAAAACAAACAGATATATTAGTATAACGCTTTTTGAATGGAAAAAGTCTTTTACATTTCGAGCCTACGCTCTTCTACAGAAAGGGACACAGAAAAAACAAGGAGAGAAAAAATGTGTGTAGTGGCTAACGATCTATATATATATATATATATATAGAGAGAGAGAGAGAGAGAGAAGAGAGAGGGGGGAATAGAAGTTGAAAATGCACTGACAATAGTTAAAATATTTTTTATTAATACATTTAAAGCTTTAACCGGTTTCACAATGTTCACCGATTTTCAAAAAGTTCAAATAAAAAGTGGCTTATGTCGCAGCTGTCTTGCTTCTGACTTGTATTTGAAGCTTGCCCTATTTTTATAGGGAGTTCATGGATCAAATTAGTATGTTTTGAATAGGATTTGATTAGCAGAGGGTAGCTACATGACTGGTCGTAGAAATTTTTGTAGGTGGGTAATATTGTAAACCTCTGTGTTTCAATGGGTTGTGTGTTGTAATAAAAGGTAGAGTATCAGATGTGACTGGAGCGTTTTTTTTTTATGTTTTGTAGTTCTTTGATATTTATTGCTTTGGCACGTTCTATTCCGTTGTCTATTAGCATTAATGGATATTGTCTTTTAAGTAGTACTTATTTTAGCTCCTGAAGTCTTTTATTACGAGTTTCAGCGTTTGAGACAATAGTGCAGATTTTGCTTGCTAGATATATGCGTGCGTGTGTGTATATCTGCGTGTATATATATGAGTGTGTGTGTATATATATATATATATATATATATATATACATATTCACGAGTATATATAATAGATATTCTTTTATTCTTTTGCTTCAGTCATTTGACTGCGGTCATGCTGGAGCACCACCTTAAGGAGGGGTGAACCGATTACATCGACCACAGTGCTCACCTTATTTTATCGCCTCTGAAAGGATGAAAGGCAAAGTCGCCGTCGGTGGAATTTGAACTCAAAACATGAACCATTTAGTCCGCTGCACTAACGATTCTACCACCTCGCCGCCTTTTACCATGAGTCTAATATACAAGGAAGATTCTGTCCATAGCATCCCTTTTTGATATAACGTTAAGCTAACAGTCTTGGTCATTTAACTAAACAGTTAGCGTAACTTTGAGTTGATGATGTATCGATTTGATAGAGATCTTAGTAGGAAATGAAAAGTGATATCTTTGTGTTAACACAATATGAAAAGAAAGAAAGAGGAGACATACTGTCTGAACGTCAGAGGTCGAAATATGTTTGTGACTGGCTGTAATCAGTTGAGCGGTTTTTCCCAATGCTGGATATTCGGTTTAATTGTTTCACATTTCAGCAGCAGTACTGTCCTAGAATTAGAGTTACCAGAGCTTTGCATAGGGTAAGCAGTTGATGGTAGAAGTATTTCCTAACGTTGAAGAGAAATTCTATTTAAGAAGAAATATTTCGCCAGAAGTCCTTATTGCTATGAAAGTCTAGGAATCGAAGTGATCGGGAGAGATCGGCTTGTGCAATGGCGGTTCGTGTATAGGAACAGCGGAACTGCAGCACCACCTATTTCCACTCGATATTATCGATAACATTCAATATAATGAGTCCATTTTTCTTTAATCCTTTCTTTCTACTTGTACATTATATAATCCTTAAGCTTAATGTCAGTAGCCATCCCCTAGCATCGGTTGTCAAGCGATGTTAGGAGGACAAACACAGAGTCACTAACACACACACACACACATATACAGAAAAAAGAAAGTCTTCCGTGTGGTGCTTCTTACTCCAGCAGTTCATAGTACCCTTAAACTCTGATCATGCGGCAGTTCCAGATAAACGTTGAGGAAGCTCGAAGATTTAACGGTGGAACCATTATAGAGACAAAATACATTCTTGCCGGGCTTACCCTATCCTTAACAGACGTAGTAACAAACAGGCCCCTGTGGGTTCGCTCCAGCTTGTAAAAACAGCGCTGAAACTTACGTTCTGCCGTTCTAAATACAGAAAGTATTGCACAAAATACGATTAATAAAAGAGATAACACGACACAACTGAGATGCACCTATCAAAATATGTGTGTGTGTGTGTGGTGTGTATATATGTGTATATATATATATATATAGTATATATATATAATATATATATATATATATATATATATAATATATATCTATATACACATATGTATATATACGAATAAAAGAAAATATATATATATATATATATGTGTGTGTGTATGGTATGTAGTATGTATGTATGTATGTATGTATGTATGTATGTATGTATGTATGTATGTATGTATAGGCGTTGTTGTGTGATAAGAAGCTTGCTTCCCAACCATACGGTTCTAGGTTCAGTCCCGGTGTGTGACACCTTGGGCAAGTGTCTTCTACTATAGTATCCGACTGACCAATGCCTTGTGAATGGATTTGGCTGACGGAAACTGAAAGAAGCCCATCGTATATATATATATTATAATATATATATATATATATACATACATATGGTGGCTGCCCCCTCGTTATCGAGTATGGCCATTGCACGAAGCTTAATCAATGTTGTTATCCTGCAATGCCTGTGCAAGAATATCTTTTTTTAAAGTGAGAAAGGCTGTGCAACTGATTCAAATCCCACTCACTAAGCAACAGCAGCCATAATCCGAAAGAAGAACAAGTCAACATCATCGGTAACCATTGAGCCACAGGTTTTATGTCGGAGTTATCCCAGTTACTTGAGTTACCTTCTCCTAGAAGGATGCCCTAACAAAGGCTAGGAGTCCTTCACTCCCAATGGTTTAAACACGCGATCGGGTATTCAGTCCGATTATTTCTATGTCCCCGTGTACACACAAACACACCACACACACACCACACACACCACACACACCACACACACACACACACACACACACATACCACATACACATTTATATATATATATATATATATATATAATATATATATATATATAATACAAAATGGGACAAGAACGCAAAACATCCAGGCAATAATGATACAAAAAAGAGACAACAAAACATCCGGATAGACGAAACAAAGAAAACAAGGACGGGCCATTCGGAGTTTTCTTTCCTCAGTCGAGTTTCAGATTATCTTTGCAATTTCGGTTGATTATACTCGAGATTGCTCTAATCTGGCTAGCGCCAAGGAAAAACTAAGCTAAGAGCGTTAGATTCCTTATATATTCATACATACACACATAGACACACATTTACATCTATTTGCGTGTGTATATGTACGTGTGTCTGTGTATATTCTGGTATAGAATGGTGTGTTGAGTTGGGTCCCTTCGTGTCGTAAATGTTCAATAAATTAATTAGCGGTGGCTGTAATAAGTGGTTCTCTGTAATAAGTAGTGGAATCGATATGATCAATCAAAAAAAAAAAGAAAAAAACTTGAGGAGACTGTTCACCGGCAAGACCGTAGTCCAATGATTGAAACCAGTAAAAGACTAAAAGATTAAAAGAATATAAGAATACAAGAATAAAAGAACGAAAGTTTGTGTTAATTTCCGGTGTGCAAATAAGTTTTAGAAGTAATTTAGAAGCAAACAGAAAGTAAACTTGCATTTTTGAACGAACAGAATGAATGAGAGAGAGAGAGAAAGAAAGGGGTGGAATGAATAAAGAAAAATGAAACAATAGTGATGATGATGATGATGATGATGATGATGAGATGATGATGATGATGATGATGATGATGATATGATGATGATGATGATGGGCGGCAGCGGCGGTGATTACAACAGCGACGATGATAATGGGGATGAAACTCATAATGTTCATGATTGTGGAGTTTGAAACATTATAAGCATGGATGGAGACGTTGCGTGGGTGTTGGGAGATAATGCTGACGGCGAGCATGACATACGTGCGTACAATGTACGTTTATGTACGTATACATACACACATACACATACTTACGCACACCTACACAAACACAAGCGCACACACACATACATACAAACATATAAACATATACAAATACATTCATACGTATACATATAGACACACTTAAATACATATATGTGCTTTTATATATGTATATATATATATATATGTTCATATATATATATCTATGTATGTATATATACAGACATACATATACATATATATATATATATATAGATATATATATATATATATATATATATATGTACATCTATTTATGTATATGGTTAATATATGTATGCACATAGTTTTACATGTATATGTGTATATATAAATACACACACATATCACACACACACACATATATATATTATATATATATATATATATTATATATATATATGTGTGTGTGTGGTATATATATACATACATACTACATACTATGTATGTAACATATTTGTAAATGTATACACACGTACACACATACATTCATGAATATACATAAATATTTATAGTTGTTCCTACCCAGCGAATGAGAAGCAACAACAGCAACAACCACAACAACAACAACAACAACAACAAAAAGAGGCCTATAAACGTTTGCGGAAGATGAGTTTTAGCGATAGGTGAAATAAGTGGCTAAGATAACACAAGCAAAATGGAAACACCTGTGTGGTTTACTATTAATGAGGGCTGTGTAAACGCAAATAACTGCCTGGTACAGTGCTGTAGTGTGGCTATCTGTTCGCATGTGTGTATATGTGTGTGTGTGTATGCGTGTGTGTATGTGTGATTGTGTGTGTAGATTTGTATGTATAAGACGTCTTGCGTGGGCGTTATAGTGCGACAATAGTAAGGAAACTATGATAATAATATGGCGGTTAAAACGTGCCACCATAGTTGTCATACATATTGCTGCGATTAGCAATATTTTTAGGGATTTTGTTCCCCATTCTTTATACCTTCTCTTTCTCTCTCTCTCCTCTGTCTCTCTCTCTCTCTGTCTCTCTCTGTCTCTCTCTCTCTCTCTCCCGTTTAATTTCTTTTCGACTCTTTTGCACTTTTTTTCAGGGTTTTTTTTTCCAATGTAGTTACCCCCGTTTTTTGTCCGTTTTTATTTATTCTTTTATTTATTTCTGTTTGAAAACACCCGGATATCTTCTTTTATGTGATGTTGTTAAAGTAAGAGTAGATAGAGGGATGTAAGGAGAAGGATTGAGTAAATATTTGTGCGCGAGGCTATATAGAAAGAAGAAATACTGTTTCAGGACTTGCTGTGTGGTGAAGAAGTCCGTTTCCTGACCACGTGGTTCCAGATACAATCTTACTTATCAGCACTTTGAATCAACGCGTTTTGTTTGTTTTTTGTTTTGTTCTTTTTTTTTTTTACTTTAGCCTCATGACAAAAGCTACGATATATTTACTAAACGGTTACCATTTTATTGTACACATGGACATACGGTATATATATATATATATATATATGCATAACTATATATGTATCCTTGTTCAGCTAGCTCTAGCCTAGAGAAGATGAGAGATGACTCTATTCCTTTCCGGCGGTCATTTCAAAATGTAACCGCGTGTGTATCTTTGGCGATTTTCTTTTTCCGTCTTCCCTTCCTTTGGACTTACCTCTATTTCTGAAGAAGAGCAAGGCTCGAAATGTCTTTTCATTTTCACTCTGTTTATTTTTTTTGTCATTTCTTTCCTGTTGAAGAGCGTAGGCTCTAAACATAAAAGACTTTCATTTTCCGAAGCGTCAAACGAATACACTTGCTGGTTCTTCATTGGAGCAACTGAAACGCTCATCACCGTAACCAACAGACACACACATGTACACACACACACGTATATATATATATATATATATATATATATATATGTGTGTGTGTGTGTGTGTGTGTGTGTGTGTGTGTGTGTGTGTGTGTGTGTGTATAGGTGTGGTAAGTAGCTTGCTTACGTACCACACATGGTTACCCACCGATGGATCCTGAGACGGCGGTGGGGAGGGAGTGTCCTCCGGAGATGTCAGAGGAACTCTACCCTCCCGTCGTAAAAGGAAAAAAGAAGAACGGGGCATTGCCGGCGACGGCATGTCCCGAAACCCCTTCGGTCGAATGTGTGCCACCGGATGGGGGGAAGAAGATAACCTCATCATATGGAGGGTGGGGTAACACATCCCAGCCGAGCTGCAGCAATTTTTGTCGGGTTCCCAAAGCATCAAGTGCCTAAAAGGAACTTTCTTATCTTCCATTTTAAAGGGTTACAGAATTAACACAGGTTATAGGAACATAAAACTTCTTCTACGAAAAGATAGCTTAAACTGTGCTCTAAATGGGGAAGCACTCCGTCGGTTACGACGATGAGGGTTCCGGTTGATCCGAATCAACGGAACAGCCTGCTCGTGAAATCAACGTGTAAGTGGCTGAGCACTCCACAGACACGTGTACCCTTAACGTAGTTCTCGGGGATATTCAGCGTGACACAGAGAGTGACAAGGCCGGCCCTTTGAAATACAGGTACAACAGAAACGGGAAGTAAGAGTGAGAGAAAGTTGTGGTGAAAGAGTACAGCAGGGATCACCACCATCCCCTGCTGGAGACTCGTGGAGCTTTAGGTGTTTTTGCTCAATAAACACTCGCAACGCCCGGTCTGGGAATCGAAACCGCAATCCTATGACCGCGAGTCCACTGCCCTAACCACTGGGCCATTGCGCCTCCACTGTGCTCTAAATGGAGGTGTAGTCAAATCCTATTTTATGGACTCAACCGTGTTCTAAAATATGTTGGAAGGTAAGCTACTACAATCGGCCACGAACTTTCCGGACAAACCAATACATACATACATACATACATACATAATATACATACATACATACATGCATTACATACATACATACATACATACATAC
>NW_021831881.1:60000-62658 GCF_006345805.1 Octopus sinensis | reverse complement strand
GAAAGAATGAAAGGCAAAGTCGACCTCGGCGGAATTTGAACTCAGAACGTAACGGCAGACTAAATACCTATTTCTTTACTACCCAAAAGGGGCTAAACACAGAGAGGACAAACAAGGACAGATAAACGGATTAAGTCGATATATATCGACCCCAGTGCGTAACTGGTACTTATACAATCGACCCCGAAAGGATGAAAGGCAAAGTCGACCTCGGCGGAATTTTAACTCAGAACGTAGCGGCATACGAAATACCGCTAAGCGTTTCGCCTGGAGTGCTAATGACTCTGCCAGCTCGCCGCCTTAACAACAGCGATATCTTTCTAGCTTGGGCGCCCATAGCAGCAGTTTTAAGAGAACAAGGATATCGATATACTGATCACAGGGATCATCCGGAACTTAATTTGTTGATACTGAAAATTATGAGAAAGTGAAAATGTCTTCGAGTGGATTTGAACTCAGAAGGTAAAGAAGAAAAAAGGCGGAAGAAAAGTCACTAAGCATTTTTGTCCGGTGGATTTCAGTAGCTTCGACTCTGAGTATTCATTTGGTTGATGAATTATATTACTTGCTCTTGAATTACCGTGTGAGTGACTCAGTGTGTCACGTGGTTCTCAAGTGTGTAACAAGCTTGCACTTCTTGAATCAGATGGACAGACCATCCGACCAGCTTGTAAACAGTGTCTGTCGACCCAGTTTCACTCATATTGATCGATTTAAGGCGGCGAGCTGCCAGAATCTTTAGCAGCATTTCCTCTCTCTTTACGTTCTGAGTTCAGTTTCCTCCGAGGTCAAATATGTGTGTCACCCTTTCGGAAAATTTCCTCTGAAGTTGCTGGCCTTGTACCAAAATTTGAAACTAATATTTATGGTATGTAAAAAGTGGTGAAGGAATATATGACACGAAACGTGTTAAAGATGATTGTGCGCTGTACAAAATGACGTTTGTGTAAAATGGCATGCGATGGGAACGAACTTGGGACCTTTTGATTGCAACGGAAACTCCTTAAACATTCAGTCATAAAACACCCTGCAATGAGGAGGAAGAGGAGACCCCCTGCGGTCATGAATGACCATGGGATTGCACCTAGAAAGTTACCCTCCGAGGCACAAGTCCGGGCAAGGTTATTTATGGAAGGTCAGCAGTCGCCCATGCGTACCAGCCTCCTCTCTCCACACCACTGATGTCCTCCAAGGGAAAGGCAAAGGGGCCGATACAGCTTGGCACCAGTGATGTCGCAACTCATTTCTACTGCTGAGTGAACTGGAGCAACGCGAAATAAAGTGTCTTGCGCAAGAACACAACACAACACGCAGCCCGGTCCGGGAATCGAACTCACAACCTCACAATCGTACGCTCTACGCTCTAACCACTAAGCCATGCGCCTTCACTGACCTGCAATAGCGTGTATGTTACTGAAATTAATTGTCTTTTTAGGACAATCCCTGAAACATTATCCATTTCTATTTCTCGAGAGCTCTTAAATTTTAACTTGATTCTTGTCACTTTCTTGAAATTCCTGTGTTTATATTTGATTAACTCTCTCATAAATGTGCAATGTATTCACAAAGCGGAAATCGTTGCTACATTAAAGATGACGGAATTATGTTACCATCTTTGCTCAACCCCATCGACTGATGTGATTCGCCCTTATACATTAGGGTTTTAAATTATCATTGTTCGATTATTCATTGGAGAAGTTACAGCTTGTCTATTTTATAGAAATGTAAAGAAGACTAGTACCACCTTCGGTCAGCTCCATCGACTGATGTGATTCGCCCTTGGGATTTTAAATTATCTTCGCTCGATTACACTATGTTAGAAAATTATTACTCTTTTTTGCCTTTAGTCAGAATGTGATATTTTCTACTTCTTTCTATCTAGAAATAAAGGAAATGACTACTATTCCCTTGAAAGTTTGTTTTTGTAACTTGGATATCAATGTTTTGAACCTAGCTTATTTTCCATTACATTTCAGAGAGATTCAGCACTGAGTTGCTGAGGCAGAAATATCGTTATAGCAAATATTCTGCTTAATACCACAGATTTGCTTGCCAGTTGCTTGACCGTAACCACTTGAGCATGTCCCTTAGAGGCTGACAATATGTGTACCTCTGACCATGAGTAGTGGAGGAGCATCATAGCTATGTGTTAAGGGATTATTTAGGCGTATGAGTGGCTGTGTGGTAAGTAGCTTACTTTCGAACCACATGGTTCCGGGTTCAGTCCAACTGCATGGCACCTTGGGCAAGTGTCTTTTACGATAACCTCGAGCCAACCAAAGCCTTGTGAGTGGATTTGGTAGACGGAAACTGAAAGAAGCCCGCCTTATATATATGTATATATATATGTGTATGTATGTGTATATGTTTGTGTATCTGTGTTTGTCCCCCAACATCGCTTGTGTGTTTACAACCCCGTAACTTAGTGGTTCAGCAAAAGAGACCGATAGAATAAGTACTAGGCTTACAAAGAATAAGTCCTCGAGTCTATTTGCTCGACTAAAGGTTGTGCTCCAGCATGGCCACAATCAAATGACTGAAACAAGTAAAAGAATAAAAGAGTAAAAGAATTTGAAAAACTGTAACAAAAGAAAATGAAAAGTTAGCCATCTTTCATACTTTCTAGCGATAACCAAATAGGAAATAGCAATTGCTACA
>NW_021831881.1:30000-55000 GCF_006345805.1 Octopus sinensis | reverse complement strand
ACTAAAGTACCTCAAATTTTGCGTAAATACAAGACTTCGAAGGATACAATCTATTTGACTACTTCTGCTACTTTCGATTTATGTGTGTGTGTGTGTGTGTGTGTGTGTGTGTGTGTAAGTATTTATATACGTATGGATACATATATGTTATATATATATATATAATCAAAATAAGCAACATATATATGTGTTTGTGTATACACACACATATATATGTATATATATATAAATTTATATATATATATATATATATACACACACATATATGCAAGCATATGTGTGTGTGTGATTGGAATGTTTGTATGTACTTGGTAAATTTTCACGGCTCATTTATATTTTGCCAAAACTTATGCTAACATAATATTAATAGGAAAGGTATTAATGCGAGAGACGGATTAAGTTGTAAACATTTATCAAACTCGGAATTCATATGTTTAATTATGAGTTAATGTACGTAAATACATTTTCATATATATATATATATATATATATTGTGCATGTGTGTGTATACACACAAACGCGCACACACACAAACATACATATATATATACACAAACATACAAATGTATATATTCGTGTGTGTGTGCGCGTGTGTGTGTATGTGTGAAGGCACATGGCTCATTGGTTAGAGCGTCGAGCTTATGATTGTGAGGCTGTGAGTTCGAATCCCGGACGGGATGCGTGTTTCAAAGGATTCATTTGTATAGTTATTTGAATCCTTTGAATTTAACTAAATTCTATATTTTTGCGCAGTTGAAGATTGCTCTATATTTTAAAACTGATGTAATATTTGCATTGTTCAGTTAAATGGAGTCGCATGAAACGATCGTACTGCATTACCTCTGGATATCCTTGTTGCTTATTTTGATTATAATCTCCCCATTTTGAATTATATGGATAATACCATAGCAAATTCTGGTTTCTTTAACTTAAGTACCATATCCAACTGAATCTAAATTTTTACTGAACACACACACACACACACCACACACACACACACACATATATATATATATACATATATATATATATATATATATATATATATAATATATATATTAGGGCTGGTAACGATTAATTTCAATATAATAATTAACATTTGAGAAATGTACGATTAATTAATAATTACTTTCGATTAAAACACAAAAATGTCTACGGATACATTTATTGATAATTTTTGATATTTCAGTTAAAATTCAGTTAAAAACAAGAAATCATTTGAGTTTTCTCCCTCAATGTGTTATTGCACAACCAGTTACGCAAATACACAAGCATGTTAACTGTATTTGGTTCAAGTGTTGAGCTTGTCTTGTTAACAATGTAACCAGCAGAGCTAAATAATCGTTCACACGAAACCGGGGTAGCTGGTGTGCATCGAACAGTTTTGTCAAAAAATGCCAATTTCGGATATCGATTTTCATTAAGTTTCCACCATTGTAGTGGATCAGCTGACTCAGCAACTTTTTTCTCCATTTTGTATCGCTGTATTTCATCAGAAGCGGTTTCGACACCTCTTCTAATTCTCAGTCAGAGTCCATGAGTTTAATACGCTTTTTAGTAGGTTCGCATATAGATTTAGTGACATTCTCAGTATCATCTTTTGCATTAGTCTTCAACCGATCATCATTAACATCAACTGCTATATGTTGTCTAATAAATAACCAAGTTTATTCTTTTGAATCGTCTGATAAACACTTCAAGTTTTTATATCATGGATCAAGTGCTGTTGCAATCTGTAATATCTCAATACTTTTCATGTCAGCTGCACGTTTGCCGAAGTCACTAACAGATACTGCCTTGAATTTGACTATATAACAAACATGGATCATCATCATTTACAGTCATGTACTTTGTCAAAGACAATAATAGTGGCAATACACAGCTTCACGGCAAGTAGGACCGTAGCCTGACAGAATAAGTCTAAAACGTTGATATATTTATAAATCTTTTCCCAGTCAGAATCGAACAGTTTTGGGCCCTTTATATTGCTTCTCTTCGTCTGACATGTAGATGGTTATTGCTTCTCTAGCCTGCAGCAGACTCTGCAGCATTAGAAAAATACCGTCCCATCTTGTTGGAACATCTTGCTGTAACTTACGCAATGCAAATCACTACTGTTCTACAATTCATTCGTGTGGATAGGGCTCTGTTTAAAATGTCCCATGATTTTTCGACATTTAAGAAACAATGTTTCTGTACCTGCGGCTTTAAATCCAAGCAATAGGCTCAACTGCAGGCTATCAGCCAAACACAGAATATGAGCAAAACCAGTTTGATTAAAACCAAATCTCGTGCATTGTCTGTTACTAGAACCTGAATCTCCTTTGTTATATCTCAGATAAATTGTTAGAATAGTGACGTTCAACGACATGCACACATTCAAGAATTGCACTTATTTAATTCCTGTCACCAGCAATCCAACGGCCGGTTATTCCGCTGTAAGATTATCAAGGGATGTCCAAAAATCAGATGTTAGTGCAATTGCATTTGAAGTTTTCACTGCTTCTTTAACACTTTCTCTGTTATAAATATCTGTTATAAATATCAAGCCAACATTCTATCAATAATGCGCCGGCGAGGTAATTTATATTCGATATGTTGAAGCGCTGTACGAAATACTTGTGGAAGACCATCATCTTCTACTATCGATATTGGTCTACCATTATTAACTATCCAGTTTGCAAGAGATATTTTAATGTCACGTTGTACAGTAGCACTCACCGGATGATCAAACTGACGATAAAACTGACTCAAAGTAGTCTGCTTGGAGGTAGATAACACCGCCGCTCTAGACTGAATAACTGTAGCTGACTTTGCGAGCTAAGGTTTCGAATACTGTAGCGTGTGTTTATTTTGAAGGTGGTTAGTGATGTGTTAAGGCGGTGAGCTGGCAGAAACGTTAGCACGCCAGGCGAAATGCTTAACGGTATTTCGTCTGCCGCTACGTTCTGAGTTCAAACTCCGCCGAGGTCGACTTTGCCTTTCATCCTTTCGGGGTCGATTAAATAAGTACCAGTTACGCACTGGGGTCGATGTAATCGACTTAATCCGTTTGTCTGTCCTAGTTTGTCCCCTCTATGTTTAGCCCCTTGTGGGTAGTAAAGAAATAGGTATTTCGTCTGCCGTTACGTTCTGAGTTCAAATTCCGCCGAGGTCGACTTTGCCTTTCATCCTTTCTGGGTCGATTAAATAAGTACCAGTTATGCACTGGGATCGATATAATCGACTTAATCCGTTTGTCTGTCCTTGTTTGTCCGCTCTGTGTTTAGCCCCTTGTGGGTAGCAAAGAAATAGGTAAGCGATGTGTTAGATCCATGGTATGCCAACGATTTGTCGGAATGGATGCAATAAACGTTATCAGCAGTTTTTATATTACTATCAGCCAACAATTTAAATTCTAAATGTTCATGTAATCGACCTGATCTAGGTTAATATTTCATAACTATATTCTTCTCAGCCGCCATTTTACTATTGTTAGTATTGCTTCCTGACTTCCGGCACGTTTATTAATGATGGGTAGAAAATGAAATTTGAAACCGATTAATAAAAATTTAATCGTTAAAACAGGATGTTCTATCCTATTTATGCTATTCAGAATTATTATAATGCGTTTGAGAGTAAAATATTTATTTCCATATCTGTATATTTCAATACATCTCCACGCTTCTAAAAAGGCAAACTTTGTTTACGTACATCGTAATTTCACATATAGCGTTTATAAAAGCTATATTTATAAGTTTAAAAATTACAGAAGAATTTGTTTGTAAGCAGTTCAGCTTAATTTTACCTTTTTCGCAACAATTTTGTTAGTATAGGCGCAGGGGTGGCTGTGTGGTAGATATAGGCGCAGGGGTAGCTGTGTGGTAGATATAGGCGCAGGGGTGGCTGTGTGGTAAGTAACTTGCTTACCTACCACATGGTTCTGGGTTCAGTCCCACTGCGTGGCACTATGGGCAAGTGTCTTCTACTATAGCATCGGTCCGACCAAAGCCTTGTGAGTGGACTTTGTAGACGGAAACTGAAAGAAGCCCGTCGTATATATGTATATATATGTGTATGTTTGTATATATGTTTGTGTGTCTGTGTTTGTCTGCCCAATATCGCTTGACAACCGATGCTGGTGTGTTTGCGTCTCCGTAACTTAGCGGTTTGGCAAAAAGAGACCGATAGAATAAGTACTAGGCTCAGAAAGAATAAGTCCTGGGGTCGATTTGCTCGACTAAATGCGGTGCTCCAGCATGACCGCAGTCAAGTGACTGAAACAAGGAAAAGAGTGAAAGAGCAAAGGTGTACGTCTTTTGTCCACAATTAATTATCTATATTTACTATACATATGCGTGTAAATTTATGTCTATATTCGCGTAATAACAAATCCTCTTTGCCTGCTCGCTAATCTATTCTATATTATTTTATTATATGCTTGTTGCACTTTTGTTTTATCTCTAAACATATAAGTTACGCATTGTATTTATATATAATGCACTCAAAAATATTTTTCACCTATTACTCTCCTTATATTTATTTTATTCACATATACACCTTAAATACTTATGTAATTACAACCTATTTTTATATGTATTCAGTGGAGGCGCAATGGCCCAGTGGTTAGGGCAGCGGACTCGCGGTCGTAGGATCGCAGTTTCGATTCCCAGACCGGACGTTGTGAGTGTTTATTGAGCGAAAACACCTAAAAGCCCACGAGGCTCCGGCAGGGATGGTGGTGATCCCTGCTGTACTCTTTCACCACAACTTTCTCTCACTCTTACTTCCTGTTTCTGTTGTACCTGTATTTCAAAGGGCCGGCCTTGTCACTCTCTGTGTCACGCTGAATATCCCCGAGAACTACGTTAAGGGTACACGTGTCTGTGGAGTGCTCAGCCACTTACACGTTAATTTCACGAGCAGGCTGTTCCGTTAATCGGATCAACCAGAACCCTCGTCGTCGTAACCGACGGAGTGCTTCCATCCATATGTATTCACCTAAATTTTTCCATTTATAATTTATTGATTTACGATAGCATTAATTAACATACTGCTTTCTTTAAAATATTAATAACTACCCATAACATATTACTACCCTTATTTTTTTAAACCACATTCGCGATTATTTCTATTTAATTATACTTTAGAGATATATATGTTTATTACCATATCTTATTCTTTATTTTATTTTCAATTTTATAATAATTTCGATAAATATACTACTTTCACCCCTTTGTAAAGTGTATACCATGTTCTTTCTACAAAATATTTATCAGTTAGTAGATTTGCTTCTTACACTCAACACACAGTAATATGAAAATGTAAGGGTATATCTTTTTCCACCTCCGATGCGATTCAACTATAAAATATATTTAAAATATTTCCATATATTGGCGCAGGGGTGGCTGTGTGGTAAGTAGCTTGCTAACCAACCACATGGTTCCGGGTTCAGTCCCACTGCGTGGCATCTTGGGCAAGTGTCTTCTGCTATAGCCCCGGGCCGACCAATGCCTTGTGAGTGGATTTGGTAGACGGAAACTGAAAGAAGCCTGTCGTATATATGTATATATATGTATGTGTGTGTGTCTGTGTTTGTTCCCCTAGCATTGCTTGACAACCGATGCTGGTGTGTTTACGTCCCCGTCACTTAGCGGTTCGGCAAAAAGAGACCGATAGAATAAGTACTGGGCTTACAAAAAGAATGAGTCCCGGGGTCGAGTTGCTCGACTAAAAGGCGGTGCTCCAGCATGGCCGCAGTCAAAATGACTGAAACAAATAAAAGAAAGTAAAAGAAATATTTATTAGAATTAAATCGTTAAAATAAATTATCGATTAATCTTTAATACTAATTATTTTCTAAAGTCCTGAATCAAAACAGCTACAGGGATGATGTCAAATTTTGTAATTAACAAATAATTATAAATTTAATTATCTCTATTTTCATATTTACTTGAAACACATATAAAAAGCGATTTATCCAATTAACTTACAGTTGAATATTAAATTTTTTTAATAGGTAATATAATAGGTGATATAACAGTATATTCGTTGGATTTTATTATCCCTTAATGAGGTGTTTAACCTCTAATTGAACTTATACATATATATATATATAGATATATATATATATATATTATATATATATATACACCTATATGCCCATACACACACACACACATATATATATATATACATATACATTTATAAATATACATATATATATATATATATACATATACATTTATAAATATATATATATATATATACATATACATTTATAAATATACATATATATATATATATATATATATATATATATATACATATACATATAAGTAAAAACTGTGCATAGGGCTGCGTGACATTAGATCATAAATAAATAAATATAAAACACATCAAGTTCTGGACATCACCCACGAACAGGGCATCACCGACGAGTGAAAAAATGCATAAACACAAAATGAGAGACAAGTACAGGACAAAATACTACTAGAGGTATAACCCCTCCTCAGTTGTCGACATTTAACTACTCCTTATTTCGAGCTTTCAACGACGATATAGGAAAACTTCATTAAACTGCAGCATCCACACATTTTAAAAGTATAAAGTTAGAGATTTGAACGACGTAACACCGACAGGGATGAGGTACAGAGTAAACAATCAACGAAGACAAACATTAAGGGCCGTTAAGCCAAGACGCATTGTAATGGGTAAGGCCTGGGAGAAACGTTGAAAAGATATAGAATAAATACAGGAGAAGAAAACAGTAGAAGAGAAAAAAAAAAGAGAGAGAAAATGTCGAGAAGCGAGAAGACATGGCGACCACTTAAGTACGCGTAGCGTACAGAAAAGATATGTCGTTGAAAGCTCGAAATAGGGAGTAATTGACAGTGAACAACTGAGGAGAGGCTAGACTTTATTTGGCATTTTGTCCCGTACCTGTCTCTCATTATGTGTTTACGTATTTTTCACTCGTCGGTGGTGTCCTATACTTAATGTGTAGTAAATATATATATATATATATATATATATATATATTATATATATATATATATATAAGTCTGTGTGTGTGTGTGTGTGTGTGTGTGTGTACGTACGTACAGACATATGTATAATTACACATACAGACATATTGTATATACATATATTACACACACACACATATATATATATATAATATAATATATATATATATATATATATATATATATATATATTATATATATATATATATATATATATACATATATATATACACATACATATACACACGCTTACATATATGCACACATGCTACATTCATACATACATATTACAAGTTCAGATTATAAGTTCAGGTTTGTATCTGCAATCATTGGGCCAGTGGGATATGTAACATACTGACTAAATACCAATCCTGAGAAATTAGGTTCCTTAAAACCAGAAAGGAGAAGTCTGATTCGAAGACTAAGGCTCCAATCTTGGAGTTGTAAAAATCCTGGAGCTGTAAAAATCTCTAAAACTTTCCAGAAGTTTATCATTTAAGTATATAGGGGGTATGTCTAGATATGCAAGAATCTGCATGAGAAGACATACTTTAAACAAAACATATAAATCTGCACATATGCATATATACATATATACATACATACATATATACATGCACACATGATGCAAAAAAATTACCCCAGCTGGAATGGAAAATACATTCCAATTCCTTGCAGCTAATTGCGCAACCTCAACTTCTTTGGTTTCATGTGTTAATTAATGAGATAAGCAGCATGACACCTAAATATTTATCAATGTAAACGCTTAAATATCTGACAGGAGCACTTATGTAAAACATAAGGAGCTAGTAATGCAATACATTTCATGCCTAAATGCTAATCTTGCAATGTAAAATTCTCTTTCTTTAACAATTTTATCAGACATAAATTCTGAACACTTTCAAATTTTACAAGCTAAAAAAAGAATTACATGCAAACGAGATAAGCGACCTGATGCACAATCGTATCATCATGCAGCATGGAGCTGATTTTCTCATATGTGTGTATGTGTGTGTATGTGTGTATAATATGTAAGTATGTATATATGTATATAAGTATGCGTGGCCTATGTGGTATTAAGCTTGTAAACCCGTGATTTCTGGTACAGTCCCTCTGTGCGGCACTTTGGTTAAATGAGTTCTACTTTACACTCGGGACGTACACCAACTTCTGAGTGAATTTGTTATACGGAAACTGTGTAGAAGCCCTTGTTATATATATATATATATATATATATATATATATATATGTATAGGCGTAGGAGTGACAGTGTGGTAAGTAGCTTGCTTACCAACCACATGGTTCTGGATTCAGTCCCACTGCGTGGCACCTTGGGCAAGTGTCTTCTACTATGGCCTCGGGCCGACCAAGGCCTTGTGAGTGGATTTGGTAGACGGAAACTGAAAGAAGCCCGTCGTATAGATGTATATATGTGTGTGTGTGTGTGTGTATGTATTTGTGTGTATGTATTTGTGTGTCTGTGTGTGTATGTATTTGTGTGTCTGTGTTTGTCCCCCTAGCATTGCTTGACAACCGATGCTGGTGTGTTTACGAGTGTGTTTGCCGCCACCTGTACTTCAGAATCTATGATGGTTTATTTTGGTTCCTGTAATATATCGGTTGAGCTAAAGAGAACGATAGTATAAATATCCGGGTGAAAAACATCATCACCGGGGTCGATTTGTTCGATGGACCTTTCGGAGAGATGCCCCAGCATGGCCGCTCTCCAATGACTGAAATGAGTAAAAGATGGAAGTGCGTACAACACTAACCCAAAATCAGATTTTATAAGCTATAGAACTGCGATTGAGTTACCGTGGGAACTATTTGAAAATAGCTTTGTTTTTATTGTTAAGTCAACAAAACAAGAAGCTGGATTAAAAGCTTTATATGCAAAAGGAGTTTTAATGAAACTATTAGTTGTAGTGTTTTTGAAGGATAATTCATGTAGTAAGTAAAAGTTTGAGGAAGCTAAAGGGCCGGCGGGAGGAGACCATGCTTTGGACTTGCGACCCGGATTGGCCTCCGCAGGTGACTACGGAGGTCATATCGGACGTCGATATATTCAGGGTGGTGGGCTCCTTTCCGAAGGGCCAGTTTAGTTTCGCCTTCTGGGGCCCCGACCTGGTTCTGGAGCATTGCCTGCAGGAGACATACGGCCTGGTCGGGGAGAAAGGATAAAGAGGCTTTAGTGCCTAAATGTTTATTGTTTGTAAGAGGCTCAGCGCCTCAGTCTGTAATGGACTATTAAGTCCAGTAACTGTGAAACTGAGGTAAGGGGTTTAATACTTCGTTTTGTTGTTTTTTGTTTTGAAAAATAAAAGAACAATGTTTTTAGAGAAGCAGAAGATCGACGGGTGTCTTTTGCCTTCTTCCATTTATACCAATTTCTTTACTACCCGCAAGGGGCTAAACACAGAGAGGACAAACAAGGACAGAAACGGGTTAAGTTGATTATATCGACCCGAGTGCGTAACTGGTACTTATTTAATCGCCCCCGAAAGGATGAAAGGCAAAGTCAACCTCGGCGGAATATGAACTCAGAACATAACGGCAGACGAAATACGCCTACGCATTTCGCCCGGCGTGCTAACGTTTCTGCCAGCTCGCCGCCTTTCTTCCATTTATACCATCCTTTTCATCACTCATCTCGTTAATATTTTTTGTCCAGCCCGCAACCTACTCCCTCTGCATACGGCCTTCATGGCCAATGAAATGAAATAAAGTAAAAGTTTGAGTTTCTTAACGTCTGTATTGAGAACTCCTTTATTTAAACCTATTTTGTTCCTCATAAATATATATGTGCATATGTATTTACAAGGGGCGTAAAGATCATGGAGCATGTTGAGTGTCGAACACTGCTCGACACTCAACATGCTCCATTTCACACTTGACTCGGTTCAAACACCTGTAAATCAGAAACCACAATTAATTCAGAGCTGTAATTTGCCACTTAATTTATAGAGATATAAATGATTGCACATGCAAAATTTCAGCTAGCTCAAACAACTGCAGGTGGGTCAGAGGCATTACTTATTGAACGTCCCTCGTATGTATGTGCATGATTTGTTTGTCCAAATCCTTCAAGGTGATGCCCCGGCAAGCCCACAGTTCAGTGACTGAAACAAGCTAATGATTAAAAAAAAACAAGAAAAAAAACAAGGTAAAAAAGATAAAATACTTTGTCTTTATTTATTTCTGAGTTCAAATCCTGCAAATGTGCATTTTACTTCTCCCACCCCATCCCACCCTGGCTAACCTTCTGGGGCTCTACGAAATAAGAACCAGTCAATTACTGATGTTGATTTAATCGACTGTACACTCCAACAACTACCGCGCGGTTACGACGACGACGACGACGACCACCACCACCACCACCAAACACACACAAATGAGAAAAAAAAAATCATGGAAAATTGTCGGTCGCGAGCTAATGGATGAAATCGGTTATTATATTCTTGTTGTTATTGCAAGAGCAAAAGGTTATTTTATTTTATTTTGTTGTATTTTATTTTATTTTATTTTATTTTATTTTATTTTGTTGTATTTTATTTTATTTTATTTTATTTTATTTTATTTTGTTGTATTTTATTTTATTTTATTTTATTTTATTTTATTTTATTTTATATTATTTTATTTTGTTGTATTTTATTTTATTTTATTTTGTTGTATTTTATTTTATTTTGTTGTATTTTATTTTATTTTATTTTATTTTATTTTATTTTATTTTGTTGTATTTTATTTTATTTTATTTTATTTTATATTATTTTATTTTATTTTCTGCAATTACAAGTTTACTCTTTGCTTTGCAACAGTTGCGAAAATACAGAGAATGGAAAAAGTAGAAAATATTACTGATTCTGAGTCATTTCCTGTTTTTTCTTGATTTATTTTTTGGCGCTTATTTCTTTTTTTGCAGTTTTTTCATTAGTTTTGCTACAGCTGTTGTTGTTATATTGCCTTGTTTTTGCTTGTCATTGTTGTTGCTTTTGCTGTTGTTGTTTTTTTTTTTCTATTATTGCCAAGTAAGTAATTCTGTCTTGGCCCAACCATTGTGTTCTCAGCGTTGATTTATAGAAGCTGCTACCTTTAAATAAACTTTATAATGTACATTTGCAGTTTTCGTATTCATTTTTACCAGCGTTTCATTTGTTTTTTTCCATTCAATTGCAGCGAGCAATTGTGAAAAAAAACCTATTGATTAAACAGAGAGAGACAAGAGAGTGAAAAACAGAGAGAGAGAGAGAGAGCGGGAGACACGCATCGTGAGTTGTAGAGAGAGATGTAGAGAGACACAGTTAGCGAGACAGAGAGATGAGCGATGGGAAAGAGGGAAAACATTGACTACAGATAAATGGAGAATAAAGATGGAGGGAAAGAGCGGGGTACAATGTTTGATGGAGAAACATAGAGAAGAAACAAAAGAGACACACATAACGACCAACCGACAAATATGCAAAGAACATATAATGGATTTAAAATACAGACTGATGCAGTGAGTGATAGAATGACGTAAACTATATCAGTGATACAAGGAGTATTACACAGGGAATAGTTAGATAAATAGACAGAAATAAATAGAAATCAGCAGAGAAATAGGAAAAAATGAATGGGAAAGTGAGGAGCAAAGCGAATAAGATATTTATATCGAAATAGTCCTTTCTATGGTTACGGCCATATCACGTTGAAAGCACCGGTTCTCGTCCGGTCACCATCTTCCTCACACCGTCTCCGATGAAGAGATATAATAAATATCCTAGAAACAGCTGTAAGACCTTCTATTTATAAATTTTTTTAAAAATCTACTCAGCCTTGGTTTTTTTATCTCATTACGAAAACGTATATATATATATATATATATACTAGCAGAGATACCCGGCGTTGCCCGGTTACATTCAATTAGACTTTTCTGTTATATATATACTCTTTTACTCTTTTACTTGTTTCAGCCATTTGACTGCGGTCATGCTGGAGCACCGTCTTTAGTCGAGCAAATCGACCCCGGGACTTATTCTTTTTGTAAGCCCAGTACTTATTCTATCGGTCTCTTTTTGCCGAACCGATAGGTGACGGGGACTTAAACACACCACCATCGCTTGTCAAGCAATGCTAGGGGAACAAACACAGACACACAAACACACACACATACATATATATATATATATACATATAAACGACAAGCTTCTTTCAGTTTCCGTCTACCAAATCCACTCACAAGGCATTGGTCGGCCCGGGGCTATAGCAGAAGACACTTGCCCAAGATGCCACGCAGTGGGACTGAACCCGGAACCATGTGGTTGGTTAGCAAGCTACTTACCACACAGCCACTCCTGCGCCTATATATATATATATATATATATATATATATATATATATTATATATATATATAGATAGATAGATAGATAGATACACACACACACACACACACACACATATATATGTATATTAATATAAATACATGAAAGTACATGAAGTTTGTTAAAAAAAAAAGGATCATGTATATACCTCCTGGCTGTTGTGATTATAACACCTCGTTGTAAACAATGTTCCTAGTGTTTCCTTGTGGAGCATATACAAAAAGGTTTCTTTTGGTTCCTACTCTTGAGCAGCCAACATACATTTGCTCATGCGAGAAGCAGGGCTCTTCCAAGAGAAGACCAGCTACAGAGAGGGTTTGACCCTGAGATTTGTTAATGGACATGGCAAAGCTGACACAAAAGGGGAATTGCAGTCTTCTGAATGTAAATGGAATTTCTGCTCCTGATGGAGTAAGAGGAATTCTTGGAATAAAGACGTCATCAGCTTTTCCACATCCAGAAAGAATGATCGCCTCGATAACGTGTGACATCATTTTCTTCATCACCAGTCGTGTTGCATTGCAAAGTCTTGTTGGTTCCAGATTGCGGAGTAGCATTACAGGAGTTCCAACTTTAAGTGCTAATATGTGTGGAGGTAGTCCAGGAGGCTCCAGTGAATTGAGAAATTCCACCACCACCTCCACCAACGACAACAACAACAGCAACGATATCGTCGTTTTGCCGTCTACCATAACTGCCAACAACAACACCACAACTACAACCTCAACCACTACAAGTGACACCAACACTACCACCAAAAAAAAAATCCAATTTTGCACAAGCGTTAAAAACAAAAAAAAGAAAACCAAACTTCAAAAGTGTGTTTGGATATATATTTTTACGTAAAGTTGTGCAACAACTAAAGCATTCGGTTGTGCAAATTCTTTGCACGGAAACCTTCCCTGTGTGGCGTGTTTCCCGACTTGTAAATGCTTTCGGCTTTCTTAGCCATTTCTGATTTGGCGACTTCAAGCCATGAAGTCGTCGTTCTAAAACAACGCTGGTCTCCTTGACAACGCTTATGACGTTGATTTCTTTACCCTGCCTTCCCCACAGCTTCATGGAGGGAAAGAGGGGAGGAGCGGCACAGGTGCAGGTTTGAGCATAGATGCCAACATCGCCACCACCATGACCAACACCACCACCACCACCACTACGACGACCACCACCACCACTACCACCATCACCGCCACTACCACCACCATACTATACCTCTGCTCTCTCCTTTTGGCTACTAAATCTATTACCATATTTCACAAGTACCATCGCCATACAATATTGCTTTCAAAAGTTTGTGTTTGGATATTTTTTATGTATTAGTTGTGCAACAACTAAAACATTCGGTTGTGCAAATTCTTTGCACGGGAAACCTTCCCTGTGTGGCGTGTTTCCCGACTTTGTAAATTTGCTTTCGGCTTTCTTAGCCATTTCTGATTTGGCGACTTCAAGCCATGAAGTCGTCGTTCTAAAACAACGCTGGTCTCCTTGACAACGCTTACGACGTTGATTTCCTTACTTTGCCTTCCCCACAGCTTCATGAAGAAGGGGGAAGGGGAGGAGCAACACAGGTGCAGGTGCGAGCATGGACGCCAACTCCGCCACCGACACAAAGAAAAATTGGAAGAACCCAGACAACAGCTTCACAGTCAAAGGACAACTCTGCCACAAACACCACCACCATCACCACGACGACGCGACGACGCGACGACGACGACCATGACCACCACCACCACTACCACCATCACCAACATCACCACCACCATCACCACTACCACCATGACCACCACCACCACCACCACCACCATAACCACCACCATCAACACTACCACCATGACCACCACCATCACACTACCACCATGACCACCACCATCACCACTACCACCATGACCACCACCATCACCACTACCACAATCACCACCACCACTACCACCATGACAACCACCACTACCACCATGACCACCACCACCACTACCGCTACCGCCACTGCCACTACCACCTCCACCGTCGCTATTTCCACCGCCACCGCCGCCGCCACCACCACCACCACCACCACCACCACCACCACCACCACCACACCATACTATACCTCTGCTCTCTCCTTTTGGCTACTAAATCTATTACCATATTTCACAAGTACCATCGCCATACAATATTGTATTCAAGTTTGCCTTTTTATTGCCTTTAAAAGTTTGAGTTTGGATAATATATTTTTATGTAAAAATTGTGCAACAACTAAAACATTCGGTTGTGCAAATTCTTTGCACTGGAAACCTTCCCTGTGTGGCGTGTTTCCCGATTTTGTAGAATTTGCTTTCGGCTTTCTTAGCCATTTCTGTTTTGGTGACTTAAAGCTATGAAGTCGTCGTTCTAAAAGAACGCTGATCTCCTTGACAACGCTTACGACGTTGATTTCCCTACCCTGCCTTCCCTACAGCTTCATGAAGGAGGGAGGAAGGGGAGGAGCAACACAGGTGCAGGTGCAAGCATGGACGCCAACTCCGCCACGAACACACGAAAAAATTGGAAGAACCCAGACGACAGCTTCACAGTCAAAGGACAACTCTGCCACATACACCACCACCATCACCACGACGACGACGATCACCACCACCACCACCATCACCACTGCCACCACTACCATCATGACCACCACTACCAATACCACCATGACCACCACCACCACTACCACCATGACCACCACCACCAATACCACCATGACCACCACCACCACCACCACCACCATCACCACCACAACCACCACTACCACTCCCACCATCACCACTACCACCATGACCACCACCACCACCACCGCCACCACTACCACGCCCACCACCACCAATACCACCATGACCACCACCACCACCATCACCACCACCACCACTCCCACCACCACCACCACCACCACCACCACCACTACCACTCCCACCATGACCACTACCACCATGACCACCACCACCACCACCACCACGGGTAAAGCATAAAAGATATATGAACAAGGCCAGCAATATGCTTTTTTCGGGAGGGAGGATGTCGGTTTCGGCGGTGAGGGAGTCGATTTGTTTTGGCGGCGAGGGAGTCGATTTTTCGGAGGGGAAGGTGGTCGATTATTTTTTCGGCGGGGAGTGAGTCGATTTTTCGGCGGAGGAAGGAGTCAATTATTCTTTTTTTGGTTTTGCGTGGGGAGGGAGTCGAACCCAGTGTTCAACTTATTGTATTGAATCCCGAAAATATGAAAGGCTAAGTCAACCTTGGCAGTATTTAATTTCGGTACGTAAAAAATGACGAAATGTCTCTAAGAATTTTTCCCAGAACGGTAACGATTCTCCGAGTTAACTCCAAATATTTCATATCCAAATATTGAAGTAAAACTTTGGCACAAGGCCAGCAATTTTGAAGGGAGTGGAGTAAGTCGATTATATCGACCCGAATGTTCAATCGGTACGCATTTTATCGACGCCGAAGGGATGAAAAACAATGTAGCCATTGGCAGTATTTGAAATCATTACGTAAAAGAGGCCGAAATACCGCGAAGCATTTTGTTCCGGAACAGTAAAGATTGTGTGTTTTACATGCAATATCCAGATATTGCATGTAAAACATAGAAAGCAAAAACAATTTAGAAATGAATAGAAAAAACATTGTGAAAATATATTATCTTAAAGCAGTATTCTCAACAGAATACTTGCATCAAATTTAATATGCTGAGGTTTATTAAAAACGACTGGAAAATAATAATGGGAGAGAAAGGAAATAGAATAGGTTGAGAGGTATATAGATATGGAGGGAGAGAGAGAGAGAGAGAGAGAGAGAGAGAGCGACAGACAGAGAGAAAAAGAAACGAATGGAAAAATAGAGTGGCTTAGAAAGACACACGCTTGCATACATACATATTCATACATGTACACACACTCACACACCAGCGCATACATACATATATACTTGCATAGCTTGCTTAGCAACCATATGGCTCCGGGTTTATTCCCACTGCGTGGCACCTTGGGCAGGTTTTATAGCCTCGGGCCGACCAAAGCTTTGTGAGTGAATTTGGTAGACGAAAATTAACACAAGCCGGTCGGTTGTGTATTTGTGTGTCTGTGTTTGTCCCACCATCATCGCTTGATAACCGATGTTGGTGTGTTTACGTCCTGTAACTTAGCGGTTCAGCAAAAGAGACCGAAGAATAATTTACATTATTCACATTTGACGGATATTTGTCCTCATCTTGTTTGTGATGTTTTGGGGGAAATTTCGAAACTGGGGTCTCATTCCTAAGGTATTTTTCGATATTATTATTATTATTATGATCGAACTCGGTATCTTGGAGTTAATAGCCCGCGCTCTTAACCACTAAGCGATATGCCCGTGAGCAATTATGGTGTGAATTTTAGGACTTATAAATCTAATATTTTCCTATCCTTCCTACCATTCATACAGTGTAAAGAGAGGGATTGCTCAGTGCCTAAAACATCGAGCAAAGAATATAAGTAGCGATCGCGATACTCACCACGAAGAAATGATCAAGCTCAGTAACAATCTATTAAGCAACAACTACACACAAAACATATTATCCACTCCAAATATGAAGAAGAGAGAGGATGAGGCCAATAAACTGTCCAAAGTCTGTCTACCCTATGTGAAAGGCCCATCCGAAAAGATACAAAAGATATGCGGCCCATATGACATCAGGACAGTATTCAAGAGTAATGCGACACTTCGCAAATATCTCCTTCGAGTAAAACCACCAATAGAAGTGAATATGACCAAAAACTGCGTGTACTCCATCGTATGCAGCTGTGGTAGGTTATACAAAGGCGAAACATACCACCCCCACAAAATAAGAGCAGATGAACATCGCAAAGCTGTGACATGAGGAGATATTGATAAATCGGGTATAGCTGATTATGTATGGATAAATGGATACCACCTCCCCCTGTGGGATGAAGTTAAAATTATAGACAAAGAACACCACTGGAAAATACGAAAACTAAAAGAAGCAGCATATATGCTAGGACAAAACTACCTCATTAGTAGACCGAGTGCAGATATGAGCAGCATATGGGAACCGGTATTAAGGAAGGATAGGAGAATATTAGATTTATAAGCCCTAAAATTCACTCAATAATTGCCCACGGGCATTTGGCATAGTGGTTAAGAGCGAGGGCTACCGAGTTCGATTCCAGACAGTGACCTGAATAATAATAATAATAATAATAATAATAATAATAATAATAATAATAATAACAACAACAACAACATCGAAAAATGCCTTATAAATTTCCCCAAGACACCTGATGAAGGCGGAATGTATATCAGCCAAAACGTTGTGTTAACAATAAACAAGATGAGGACAAATATCCGTCAAATGTAAATAATGTAAATAATGTACATAATTCCTCATCTCTTAAATATAGAACTGTATTAAATAGAATAAATCTTGGGGTCGATTTATTCGACTAAAAGCGGTGCTCCAGCATGACCGCAGACAAATGAGTCAAACGAGTAAAAGAATAAAACAATATATATATATATATATATGTATGCATGTATAAGTACATACATAAATGTATGTATTTATATGTTTACATATACAAACACACGTGTGCACAAATATATACGCAAGGGAATAAAATTTCCGCATGTACAAATGTATGTAGAAAAGAAAGGAAATTGAAAATACTCTTGAAGTTTTTAAGAAAATAATATAAATTAAGAAAATAATATAACATACACACATTCACATCGGTGATAGGAAGAGCTGGCAATCAGCTCTACTAATGTTTTTTGCGAATGAAAACTGTTTATTATATATTCGAAGGGCGGCTAGTTGGCAGAATCGGTAGCACGCCGGGCGAAATGCTTAGGGGTATTTCGTCTGCCGTTACATTCTGAGTTCAGATTCCGCCGATGTCGACTTTGCCTTTCATCCTTTCAGGGTCGATTAAATAAGTACCAGTTACGCACTGGGGTCGATGTAATCGTCTTAATCACTTTGTCTGTCCTTGTTTATCCCCTCTGTGTTTGGCCCCTTGTGGGTAGTAAAGAAATAGGTATTTCGTCTGCCGTTACGTTCTGAGTTCAAATTCTGCC
Source organism: Octopus sinensis (assembly GCF_006345805.1). Taxonomy (NCBI): domain Eukaryota; kingdom Metazoa; phylum Mollusca; class Cephalopoda; order Octopoda; family Octopodidae; genus Octopus; species Octopus sinensis. Next base: position 36,548 of record NW_021831881.1, on the reverse strand, counting down.
GAGGTCGACTTTGCCTTTCATCCTTTCAGGGTCGATTAAATAAGTACCAGTTACGCACTGGGGTCGATGTAATCGTCTTAATCACTTTGTCTGTCCTTGTTTATCCCCTCTGTGTTTGGCCCCTTGTGGGTAGTAAAGAAACAGGTATTTCGTCTGCCGTTACGTTCTGAGTTCAAATTCTGCCGAGGTCGATTTGCCTTTCATCCTTTCAGGTTCGATTAAATAAGTACCAGTTACGCACTGGGGTCGATGTAATCGACTTAATCCTTTTGTCTGTCCTTGTTTGTCCCCTCTATGTTTAACCCCCGTGGGCAATAAAGAAATATATATATTATATAAATATAAATTTCATTAAGAAGGCAAAGTCGGCAGCGAGCGAGATTTGAACTCAGTATACATAAGGCTGCAATTGAAAGCAGCAACGTCGTCTGCGCGACATTCTAGCCATTCTTCCAAAGCTGTATATGTTTTTATCATTATCCGGCACATTTCTATGTAATCTGTCAATCTATTAAGCGTAGCACCTAATGGTTTCTTATCAAACAGTCGTTTCATTCTCTCTGTTCGTTTTATCTATGAACGTATCTAACTTTGATTTAACTAAGAATATTTTCTCCTCTATCAGTGTATCTATCAAGGGACACAACTTACAACTTTTGCTTATCGATCGTTCTCACTGTGATGACACATACACATAGAGTTATATAACGGTAGATACGTGAGCAAAATACTTACGTAAATCTCATAATAGACTAAAAGTTTAGGCAATATAACATATCCCTTATCGACGGAAAAATCATTATTACTTCGCTACTTTGACACAGTAATTTCTCGGCAAATACACTGTGTTAGTAATAAATCTGCTTCTATGAGAGGATGTTAGAGGTCTTTCGTCAGGGAAAGTTAAATCTCTTCGCAATCCATATCCAATCATATATATTATGTTTAAATAGGATGTGGGTCCCAGTCCCACAACTGTTATGTTTTTGATTATAGGTTTGTTCAGTCATTATTAGTACGGTGTTAAACAATCCGAAGAACAGCACGTGTTCAACAAAGAAGGAGAGACATATCTCTTCATTTCAGTGAAGATTTGTTACCTAAAATAACGTACTGTGTACCATATTTCGTAAAAACAATGATGATTAAAAAAAATAGAAATACTGTATTTCTAAATATCTCAGAGAGATATAAGCAGTGGTGGTACTATAGCGCAGTTGTAGACTGTCAACTTAACGTGACAGTCCCATAAAAGGAACCACACCACCACTATTTAGCCCTAGGAAGCATCATCGCTTCCTGTCGGCCTTGACACATTTCCTGTGTCCTTATGTTTACAAGGGGGAGACAAGCACCCCCATCCAGCTAAGCCTGCATCCAGAGAAAATAGTTTCTGAGTCTTGCTCGTCATCAGTCTGGAGTAGCATGGCCTGCTAGTTGGAGATGCCTATCTATCCCTTGTAAACATATAAGAATTCCAGTGAAATAAATCCATTGATCCCTCCTCTATGGGACTGTCACATTAAGTTGGCAGTATACAACTGCTCTATCGTACCACCACTGCTTATATCTCTCTGAGATATTTAGAAATGTAATATTTCTATTTCTTGTGATCAGTGGATTTATTTCACTGGAATTCTTATATATGTTTACAAGATCTAGGCAAGCATCTGCAGCTAGCAAGCCATGCTACTCCAGACTGATGACGAGCAAGACTCAGAAACTAGTCTCTGGAAGCAGGCTTAGCTGGATGGGGGTGCTTGTCTTCCCCTTGTAAACATAAGGACACAGGGAATGTGTCAAGGCCGACAGGAAGCGTTGATGCTTCCTAGGGCTAAATATCAGTGGTGTGATTCCTTTTATGGGACTGTCACGTTAAGTTGACAGTATACAACTGCTCTAATGATGATTTAAAACTTCTTGAAAGTTGCTTAACAGAATGTCAAAGAATGGAATAGAAAAAATTGACTTCAAATTTTGCTACAAAACCATCAGGTTCGGCAGAATGGCTAAGTCAATTACATAGACCCCAGTGCTCACCTGGAATGTATTTTAATCGACCCCGAATGGATGAGAGGCAAAGTAGATCTCGGCCAAATTTGAACTCACAGTGTAAAGTCTAATGAAATGCCGCTAAGCATTTTGCCCGGCGTGCTAACGATTCTAACAACTTGACGTCTTAAACGAGAATATAATATATTAAAATGCTACACACTATGGGAAGACGCGTGGCATAGTTGTGGCGAAACATTTCCCGCTTATTACTCTTTGTAGGGAGAGGAATTGCTATGATGGTTGTCAGTTCGAGAACCGGTGATTCAAGTGACCTAAGTAGACGAGGACGAAACAAAATCGCATTTAGAAGAATTTGTTCTGAAATCAGTACAACACTTCTTAGGGATCGGTGAAATATTTTGGTTTTCTTTGGATTAATTGAACTATGGTATATTATGGAACATTTTTTTTTAATAATACTGAGAACCTGTAGCTAGATATGCAAGTAAAGTTATTGTGGATGGATGTTTTAACTGCATGTCAGCCACCTCAATATTTTGGCGCCCAAATTATTCCAGTCATATGACTATCATGTTATTTTTCAGGTATAATGTGGTACTGGACGCCATGATTAAATATATCATTTTTCTAGCGACATACCCTATTTGCTGGCATATGAGGCACACTTCTGGTCCTGTATGCGAAGCTGGGCCTATATTACATGCTTTAATGCGCTAAAAAAGTTTTCATGAAAATATACAGATGAAATTGATGTACGTCTAATTTATCCGTGTATATTTAATGCCATCAAATATTGCATGTGTGTGCGTGAAGTATTTGTATGTAAGTATGTATGGATATATGTACCGACATATGTAGGCACGAATGGATGGATGGATGGATGGATGGATGGATGGATGGATGGATGGATGGATGGATGAATGGATGGATGGATGGATGGACGGGCGGACGGACGGATGGATCGATCGAGCGATCAATCGATGGATCTGGGTGGCAGGGAATATTTTGAAGAATATTTGGTAGCTGTTTTTAATAACAAAGAGGATCCTGCCATGATACCAGATGTAAGTTGTCTTATCTGCACGGCAATTTACACAAATGATAAATAAACAAATAAATAAATAATAATCCCTTTTGGGAAAAATGGATCTCGAAGCAGACATGAAGCTACAAATGATAGCATTTAGATATTGGGTTGAACATGCTCGTCGATATTGGATTGGAATTTTGGATAGAAAACATCGAAGGCTGCCTGTGAGACACGAACCCACTCTCTTGTGACGCTCTGAAGACGTCAAATACACGAAAGGGTTATGAAAAATTCTGGCTTTTAGGGTATAGAGAAAGGCTTGGCTGGAATCCAACCTCCAATGTTCTTTAACAGGGCTCAGAAAAACTAAAGGACCGCTGTGAATATCAGAGGGGAATATGTTGAATAAAATCATAATTAACTGATCCTCCTGTATTTTCTTTTACCCAAAGCCAGAAACTTTTCAGCAACCACTCGTGTGTGTATGTGAGTATGTGTGTATGTGTGTGTGTGTGTGTGTGTGTGTGTGTGTGTGTGTGTGTGGTGTGTGTGTGTGTTATGTGTGTGTGTAATATATATATATACAGTGGTTCGGAAATGTTCCTGGCTTTAAGGGTATTACGAAGGGCTTGGATGTAGGCCCAACCTTCCAAGTTCTTTTACAGGGCTTACAAAGAACTGAATGGCCGCTGTTAAGAACGTGTGTATCCGAGAAAGAAATCCGTTCAATAAAATCATAATTAACTGATCCTCCTATATTTCTTTTACTCGAAACCAGGGACTTCTCAGCAACCACTGGTACAAATATACAAATAAGGAATAGGTATTTGGAGAAAATTGAACTTTCAGAGAACCGTTTCTCTCTTCCTCTGTCCCATCACCAAACGATGTGATATAAGGAGATTATTCCCGTTCTTTATCAAAAATATAATCAAATATGCTACAAATTTATATGCCAAACTTTTTCAATTATGTTTTCCATATATAAGAATACCTAATTAACTAAACTATATCATACTGGAAGCTATTGGAATGTTCTCGAAACTACTGCATAAATCTGGCGTAAGCAGATTAGAAGAGTTTATCGCTTATTGGAAAATCTGAGAAATGCTGTCACAGACGGTATCAGAAACGGTATTCCGGAATAATTCGTTTTAATGATACGTTTTACTAAATCTTTATCTCCGTCACTCCCTGACTCACACTATATCTACCTCTTTCCTTATCTCCCTTACTCTCTCCTCTCTCTCTATATATATTTATATAAATGTATATATAATATTATATATATATATATATAGATATATATATATATAATATATATATATACATATATATATATTCATATATATGTATATATATATATATATATAGCAAGAGGAAGGATATATGTATGTATGTATCTATGTGTGTATATATGTACATGTAATAATATATATATATACATACATACACATACTTATGGATATATACATATAGTTACATATATATTCATACATATATATATATATATGTGTGTGTGTGTATACATACATGCCCATATAGATATGTGTGCATATATATGTATACAAGCATTCATACATGTAGAAATACACACACACACACACATACGCACAGGCGCACACATATATGGTTACAAATGCCCACACGTCCACGCACACACCTGTATATATATATTGCTATACGTACAATCATATATATTATATATTATATATATATATATATATATATATATATATATATATATATATATATATACATATATATATATATATAATATATATATATATACATGTCAGTCACGACTTTATCGAGTAAACGCTGAAATGTTAATCTAGTGGATATTTTACGATGGAGTGAAAGGTAGTAGAAACCATCTTTTACTGATGGTGTGATAATTTTACTGAACACATTAATACTGTCGCCGATCTAAGGAGAGGCTTATTGTTTCACAGAACTACTTACTACCTGCCTTGATCAGCAATCTTCTTGACAGTCAGTAAATGTAATAGAAACGTGGATAGCATTATGTGCTTTCGATAACGAAGTGTTTAATGGTGTTATTGTAGATTGCATGTGTCAGGAATATATTCTGAAGTCCACCATCTTAGGCACACGCACTCACACACACGCAAAGACACACACACACACACTCACGTATGTTCGTACAGAGCGTTGCTAAGATAGCTAAGGACCAAGATTTTAGTTTCGATACTCACGCAGTTGTGTTTAAATCACACAGTGTGAACTAAAATATTTATTCGTAATATGCGGCGAGCTGGCAGAAACGTTAGAACGTTGGGCGAAGCGGTTAGCGGTGTTTCATCTGCCGTTACTTTCTGAGTTCAAATTCCGCCGAGGTCGACTTTGCCTTTCATCCTTTCGGGGTCGATTAAAACGTACCAGTTACGCACTGGGGTCGATATAATCGACTTAATACCTTTGTCTGTCCTTGTTTGTCCCCTCTATGTTTAGCTCCTTGTGGATAATAAAGAAATAGGTATTTCGTCCGTTTTTACGTTCTGAGTTCAAATTCCGCCGTGGTCGACTTTACCTTTTATCCATTCGGAGTCGATAAATTAAGTACCAGTTACGCACTGGAGTCGATCTAATCTACTGATCCCCATCCCCCAAAATTTCGGGCCTTGTGCCTAGAGTAGAAAAGAATATAAAACGTTTCGTTACTCTTTTGATTTCCAGGAAATATTTCACATTCAGGATGCCTAGATATATCATCCGTCAGATGCTACTATGCATATTTCCGTTATTTAATCACCAAATTTACTTATGCATGCAATTAGAGCATAAACAGCTGATAATCTCCACAGATAGCTGTAGACATAATATAGCTTATTTCGATTCATCGTGACAAACGTCGCATAGTTGACCCTTCCAATTCCAGTTACACTCAGTCCGATAAACTTTCAATTCCAGTCACAATCAGTCAAACTGTATTTATTCCATTAATCTTCGTCTGGGTTAAAATCTGGCAAAAATCCGCTTTTTCATTTTTTGTTTGTTTGGCTTTTTAGGACTCATAAGGCCGATAGTCCGATTTTCTGAATGCATGAGTAACCGAGATGATAACATTCCTCTTGAACGGGATGTCGGTTCGTAGCAGGATTTAAAACTAGCAATTTTGGGGCAGAGAGGGCAAGTCGATTCCATCGACCCTATTACTTCAATGGTAATTTACTTTATTGACCCTGAAGGAATGTAAGGCAAAATTGAACTCAGCAGGATTTGAACACAGAACGTTAAAACTGGAAGCAATTCCGCTAAAAATTTTGTTCGACACCCTAACGTTTGTGCCAGCTCGCCGCCTTCTTCCATCTTCAATTGATAAAACCCTTTATAGTCCAGGAAAAAGAACTGGTAGACCTTCAAGATCCTTGGGTGTATATGATGTATCTATTTCAGATCATTGCAATTCTGAGAGAGAAGCCCACGATGTAACTGGTGTCAAGCCTTTCTCTGGGGCAATATCCTTGGTGTGGAAAGG
>NW_021831881.1:12500-25000 GCF_006345805.1 Octopus sinensis | reverse complement strand
GGATGTATTTTCCTGTAATGGTATATTCTGGAATATGACGTCGTAGGCCTCATTGCTTTGGTAATTGTTAGTCGAGATGTATGGTAGGAATTTCAATTTCGATCATGCCTTTGTTTTACGTAAATTGGTACCTGGATATCAAATTTCTTAGCTTGTAATTTATTACTGAAGAACGATCGCGAGTAATTCTTGTGAAGCAGTGTACCGTAGAAATCCTTTTGGCTAGTTTATAGGGGACATTCCTTCCTGAGTGTCTTGGATGACAGGAATTGAATGGAAAATATCGGTAGGGATCCGTAGATTTAGATAGTAAATATTTGCCTGTGAATGGTTTTTTACTTTCTTTATAGATATGTCCAAAATGGGAATTGATTATGGGAATATTCCATGGTAAATTGAATATTTTTATTAATTCCACTGAGATATGTCCCAAATTCTTTCATTATTTTTTCTGTGCTGTCACTCAACAACATGAACGAATCATCGAGATACCTTTTCTAGTTATCTTGTATATGGTAAAAGAGTTTCCATATTTTCTTAGTGTTTTTTTTTTTTTCAAATAATGTAATCTCTAGGTAGACCATACTCAGGAGGATGCTGTTTTTGTCCCCTGTCAGCGACACAGATTTTGCCTAAAAAAAAGTTGTCATTGAACATAAAGCAATTATTTCCTAGAATAAATTGGTCCTTGTTCTGTATTTTTGTATATATTTACATATGCATATATATATATATATATAAAGAAGAAAAAGAAAATGGAGATTAGAAGTCAATAATTATGTTTTATTAACACCAAATTAATCATCATCCTTTACAGCTGTTTCAACTAATACTCAGTAAATATTAATCAAATATTAAATTTATATGACCTAAGTATAACTTCAGAAGGAAAAAGTATACCCTTTGATGTTTTGTATGTGTTTGTGGATCCATAAACACATACAAAACATATTTGGGTATAATTTTTTTCTCTCTGAAGATACGCTCAGGTCATACAATGAAATAGGCTTTCATTTGGATTGAATACATCAGTAAGTAATGTATATTTCAATACGAATTGATTTCCCCCCTCTGTATGACCTGGGGGTCTTCTCTTGAAAATAACATTTAAAAAAAAAATTTATAAAATATTCACTACATCAGCTCGTGTGCGTTCAATTAGTATTGAAATATACATTACTTACTGATCTATTCAACGGAAATGTACGCCTGTATCTCATATGTTCACTGCATTGCTTGTAAGTCTCTGTATTGTGAGTTTATAGTGGTTTTCTAACTTTATCTCTGATTTTACCAAGTGGTATTATATACCCTACCAAATCTCTCTCTCTCTCTCTCGCTATATATATATATATATATATTTAATATATATTATATATATATCTATATAACAATACTGGGGGAAGAGAAGTGGAACGAATGACGAATCGAATCGACCTCGACGTCAGACAATAATGTAATAAATAAGATATATGCATACATACAAACATATATGTACGTACCTACATCTACATGTATAATACATGCATATATAAATATATATACGTGAGTACAGACACCACCAACTAGACGTAGAACTCAACGAAAAACGAAAACGGACAAGCATTTTTTTTTACAACAAAAAAACAGAGACGAAACGAAAACGGAAAAACATTATTTTTTTTCAACAGAAAAACAAGGTACAGGACACACCACACAGGAAAAACTCCCCAGTCATCAGCTGTCACTAGCTAACTATATATATATATTACATAGACATTATATACATACACGCACACACACATGTATGGTGTGTCTATGTGTGCATGTGCGCGCGTGTTTCCCCGTATGCAAGTGTGCTTGTCGCTATGCACTTACCATAATTCACATGTAAACAATGAAGCCGATGATTGCCGGTGGAAACGGTCCACTTTATATGGAGAAAGAGCACAGCATAACATACAGAACCGTGCGATACTGACTGCCAGTCGTTTCCACCAAGTCACGTGATTTGACACTAAAGCTACAGCACACTGGATCTCCGATTATAATTCGTTACAGCAAATTGCACACATTCACACACAAACACATACATACACACAAGCGTACAAGCACACACAATCACTTACAAATAACATATATACAGTATATATGTGTCTCTGTGTGTGGGTGTATTCACCTTCGAAACGTAGAGTAGATGAAACCCTGGCGACTGAAGAAGGGTTTTTTTCCTTGTGTTATTTGTCCTGTACTCTATTTTTTTGTTATTTAAGAAAAATGTCCAGTTCCTTGGGTTTGTGTCTATGTTTTCGTTTCTCATTGTGTTGGACGTTTTTTGTTTTTGGTGTCCTGTACTCATATATGCGTGTATATATACATGTAGAGGTAGGTACGTACATATATGTATATATATATGCATATGTTTTATCTATTAATATATTATATATATATATATCATCTCATATATACATGCCGGAGAAATTACACAAACAAACATTCATAGAAATACGCCACATATAAACTCATTTACGCACAGCAATACGGATTGCTTTGGCTCATGAATATTTAAGTTTTAATTTTCAATTCATAATTTTGTTAATATACTCTAGCTCAATATAATTCTGTCTGCTTTTCTAAGTGGTAAGAGCCCAAAGGAACCACCGAGGTACTTTAGAATTCATTAAAAGCCTGGCTTTAATTGAACATGATGAATTCCTGTTTAAGTCACAACACTTGAAACCATAGCTCCTATATCTTAAAGAGAAACATATTTTCATTATTACCTCTTCAGTTTAGTTAAGTGTTTCGTCGTTGTCGTCGGTTTCGTTGTCATGGCAACTACCACCAACAATTTCATCTACCATAACTGTTATGGTGAGAATCAGTAGACCCTCTGTGAGAATGGACTAGCCGAACTCGTATATGTTGCTACGTGTTTGACTGAGAGCGTGAGATAAAAAAAAATCGCGGGCGAAGGTACGCGACTTCCGGTTTATGGTTGTTCAGTTGCATTGTCGGGTTTGTTTGGTACACACGTGTTTTAGGCTGTCCTGGTGGAGCAACGTTTTGCCTCTTGTGTAATGGAGGGGTGTCGCGCGAAAAGTTCGGAGAAGTTGAGATATTCTTCCCTAGAATGTGATTCGTCTGAGGAGAAATTAGGGATCTTTTCGGTTTGAATGGCAGTTTTTCTAGCGGTGTCATATGAAATTGTCACCCGTAATTATGACCCTAGTATCGATCTATTGCATTCCAATCTATTTTAGCGTTAAAGTTAGGGGTGGGGGGAAGGGTATCTTTTTTTCTTCACAAATGTAAATAAACCCAATCTGTTTCTTAAACGAGGGACATATTCATACGGGACAGAATGTTTTTTTTTCCTCAATCGACGTCAGTGATTGGTTGAAATTGCAGAAATTGAAGAAAAAATACAACAAATATCTTACAAACTATAGAATTTTCTCAATAAAGCCAAGAGAAAACGATGTTTTATAAACACATTCTACCAGTATACGAAGTTTAAAAGTGTTTAGTTACAAGGAATTCTTCCCCAAAATGTGATTCATCGGCGGTGAAATTAGTTGAATACTTAAAGAAGATGGACAGGGAAATGGAAAAGAGAAATTGTGCAGCGACGGCTGGAGAGAAAGTTGAAGAACTGAACCTGGAAGAGTTGAGGTTATGGAACAGGTTATAGATGCAATGTTAGCGGACTGTGAATTCGCAATTCCGTAAATGGATGATATATTAATTAAAAGTGATCAGCATATCGAATTTTACCTGAGCCAGGTAATATTGGCAATCACACATGGACACGCATACACAAACACACACACACACACACGCACACACACGCGCACACACACACCTACACACACACACAAGAGAAGTATTACGTACGCTGCTAAAACTTGTTCCAAATTTTGGACTTAACAAAGGTCTTTGATGCAAAGATGCCTTATAGAAGTTGGGTCACAAGAATCAGGTTTTTGATATTATAAATTCCTTTCGTGATGACATGAGTCCCTGGAGAAATGCCTTCTCATACACCGCTGGAAGTTGTTGATAAACAACTGCAGTAATTTTATTCAGCCGAATACACGTCGTTGATTGGTTGAAATTACCGAAATACGACAAATTTAACACGAAATAATATCGAAAATATAAACTTTTCTCATCAACGCTAAGAGTAAAAGATGTTCTATATGACACATTCTACCAGTATACGAAGTTTCAAAGTGTTTAGTTAAAGAAAATTGATTAATCGAGCTGCCCATAAAAATTATTTTATGCTTATTTACAGTGAATTTTCTCGTACTTTTGTTTCATTACTGCCTCGATTTATTAAATATATCTATCGTATACACAAACACTCACACACTCACACATTCGCACGCACACACACACACACACGCACATATAAATATATGCAGAAAGAGAGAGAAGGAGAGAGGTGCTGATAAATATATGTCTATATAAGGACACACACATACGCATAATCCCATAAACAGCATATATGTATATATATATATATATATATATATATATATATATATATATAGTGACGCATATTTGCCATTAAATATGGCTAACCCCTAAGGGTGGACGCTACTGTAGTTTGTAGCCCCAGGAAGATATCTCCTCCATTTATAACTCGCTCTGAGATTTATCATTATATATATATATATATATATATATATATATATAATATATATATATATATATATTTCTTTACTACCCACAAGGGGCTAAACACAGAGTGGACAAACAAGGACAGACAAACGGATTAAGTCGATTATAGAGACCCCTGTGCGTAACTGGTACTTAATTTATCGACCCCGAAAGGATGAAAGGCAAAGTCGACCTCGCGGAATTTGAACTCAGAACGTAAACGGCAGACGAAATACAGCTACGCATTTCGCCCGCGGTGCTAACGTTTCTGCCAGCTCGCCACCTTAAACATGCATATATTATATAATATATATATATATATATATATAATATATATATATATATATATATAATAATATATATATATATATATATATATATATATATATATATATAATATATATTATAATATATATATATATATATAATTATATATATATATATATATTAATATTATTATATATATATATATATATATATATATATCAACAAACTGCCAAGAAACTAAGATATCTACATGATGCGGATGTGGACATTTTCAAAAAACATCTAGACAAGCTGCTTTCCGGGATCCCAGATGAACCCACTGCAAGGTACGAAGGTAACCTAAGGGCAGCAGCTACAAACTCTCTCTTAGATCAGTGGCCACCACGGCAAACTGGACTTAGAGAGGGTAGCAACAAGGGCTGTGCCCCAGCATGGCCTCAGCCGGATAGCTGAAACAAGTAAAAGAGTAAAAGAGTAATATATATATATATATATATAGATATATAGGCTTATGTGTGTATGCGCACGAGCGAAAGAGAAAGTGAGAAAGAGAACAAGGGTGAAGGAGATTGGCGGTGAGGAAATATTTAATTGAATGAAAATTGTGATGAGCCGAGATTACAAACGTGACAGAATTAATTCCCTCCCTTGCTCTCTCTTTTTCCTCATTCTCACTCTCTCTCTCTCTCTCTCACACACACAGAGACAAACACATATACAATCACACCACAGTGTTTAATTATGTTTATATGATGTATTTCTGTCGTCTTGCGTCTGTGGATTGTATAATTATATACACCCGTGTTTTATTAATAGTCTCTTTCTTTATGTTTATATGTAGATTCAATTTTCTAACATTGATTTGTGCACTATTATAAGTTATGAGGTTAAACAGGCTTAGACTAAAAGATATCTGGCATATTTCCCTCTTATGAACAATCCCAATAAGAAACCTTATAATATTTCCGTATTTATTCAGTTATCTGCTGTGCTATCAAATTTCCTGCCTTAGTCAAAGAATATATTTCAGTTTACTATAATAGGCGCAGGAGTGGCTGTGTGGTAAGTAGCTTGCTAACCAGCCTCATGGTTCCGGGTTCAGTCCCATTGCGTGGCATCTTGGGCAAGTGTCTTCTGCTGTAGCCCCGGGCCGACCAATGCCTTGTGAGTGGATTTGGTAAACGGAAACTGAAAGAAGCCTGTCGTATATATGTATATGTATATATACATATATATATATATATGTGTGTTGTGTGTGTGTGTGGTGTTTGTGTTTGTCCTCCTAGCATTGCTTGACAACCGATGCTGGTGCGCTTACGTCCCCGTCACATAGCGGTTCGGCAAAAAGAGACCGATAGAATAAGTACTGGGCTTACAAAGAATAAGTCCCGGGGTCGATTTGCTCGACTAAAGGCGGTGCTCCAGCATGGCCGCAGTCAAATGACTGAAACAAGTAAAAGAAAGAAAAGAAAGAATAACTAATATACAAGGACAGTTTTGTTGGAAACGGCAGAAACCGGTAGAGCGATGAACAAAAATTACTTGTTATTTAGTCGCTTATTCTCAATTTGATTTTCACCACGGTGTGCTTGGTGTATTGTGACTCAGAGAAGAGTATATATAGGAACTTATAATAGGAAAGGTAGTAAAAGAAGAAAGGAGAAAACCCAGAGGAGGGAGGAACAAATGAAATTTTCTGACTTATTCTAAGAACAAAGAGGTGGGAAAAAAATCGTAAAGTTCAGGTACATCATAAGGGTAAAGTTGCCCAATGACTTGTACCCAGAGAGTGTGAAGGCCATTGTGGTCGATAGGGAAACCTATAAGAAACTTAGAGACATGTGCGGGGATAGAATTGACCCGGCCGGTGCGTTGGTGGAGTTCAATTGATTTGTTAGAACTGGAGCCGTATATGAGACGTTAAAAAGGAAAAAAAAGTAAAATTACTTTGTTTAAAAAAAAAGGAAGGAAAAAAGAAAGAAAAAGATTTTGAAGAAAAATCGATAATTAAGGAAAGAAAAAAATACAGAGAGGGTGACAAGACTGTGTGTACAAACGTTTAAATCGTACTGCATGAGGAGTGGGGCCCATGCAGCCATTTCATCTTTCATTATTATATAATATTCAGCGCAGGAGTGGCTGTGTGGTAAGTAGCTTGCTAACCAACCACACGGTTCCGGGTTCAGTCCCACTGCGTGGCATCTTGGGCAAGTGTCTTCTGCTATAGCCCCGGGCCGACCAATGCTTTGTGAGTGATTTTTGGTAAACGGAAACTGAAAGAAGCCTGTCGTATATATGTATATGTATATATATATAAGTGTGTGTGTATATGTTTGTGTGTCTGTGTTTGTTCCCCCTAGCATTGCTTGACAACCGATGCTGGTGTGTTTACGTCCCCGTCACTTAGCGGTTCGGCAAAACAGACCGATAGAATGAGTACTGGGCTTACAAAGAATAAGTCCCGGGGTCGATTTGCTCGACTAAAGGCGGTGTTCCAGCATGGCCGCAGTCAAATGACTGAAACAAGTAAAAGAGTAAAAAGAATATACTCATTCGTTTTATGTTTATTGTCCCCACTGTGGTGTTGTGTCTGTCCTTCTAGTTTCCTCTCTGTGTTAGTGGCCTGAGTGCCAAAATAAAGAAAGTGTGCTTGGTGTATTGTTCTTCAGATATTGATTAAATAAATACAAGTAGTGTGCTGATGTCGATGTAAGCGCAAACATATACACATGTATACATATATACGACGAGCTTCTTTCAGTTTCCGTCTACCAAATCCACTCACAAGGCTTTGGTCGGCCCGAGGCTATAGTAGAAGACACTTGCCTAAGGTGCCACGCAGTGGGACTGAAACCGGAACCATGAGGTTGGCAAGCAAGGTTCTTACCACACAGTCACTCCTGCACCTTGGGAAAAAAATTATGGAAACTGAGATGCTGCACCTTCTCTGCTTCATGTACTTTGTAAGAAGGTCGGTGAACGTAGCGAGAATAGCCCGAATTAAATAAACCTACTCTAAGTGTGCATCTGTAGGCTGAAATGTACGGAGCAGGGTGACTCAGAATGTGTGGCATATACTGTAGTCAACTTTCCTCTTCCTCCTAAAAGTGCAGGCCTTGTTCTAAGATTTGAAATATCGGCGACGAGCTGTCCGAATCGTTAACTCTTCGAACAAAAAATGCTTCACGGGATTTCTGCTGGCTCTACGTTCTGAGTTCAAATTTTGCTGCAGTAGTCTTTGTCTTTCATATTTCAGAGTCAAGAAGAAGATAAGCACCAGTTCAACACAGGGATCGACTAACCCTTTCCCCTAAAACTGTTGTCCTTCTGCCAAAATTTGAACGAAATATTTTTATTTCTGAAATAATGATAGATGACAGAATAAATTCCTTCTATTATTTAATTACTTGTTTTTATGTTGAGTTCAAATAGCGCCGAGGTCATCTTATTTTTCATTCCTTTGTAGTCAACAAAATAAACAGCAGTAACTGTCTGACTTCGATTACATCAACTTTACCGTTCTCTTCCAATCACCAAATATATGTCGTGTTGTGAAATATCGGAAAAAACTTTATTTCTATTTCGCAAACAGTTAAATCATCATTTGTGCAATATTATCAGGCAATGTTGATAAGGAATCAATATAACCGAATGGGTAAGCTATTGAACAATCAATTGAAAGATCGATTGGTGCTCTAGACATCGTGTTGTGTCTCTGTACAGATTTGAAATTCTGTTTCATAAAACATTTTCCTTTAAGAAATAAGAAGCAAAAAATTTTTCGGACATTTTAACTGTGGTGGACACGAAATATATAATCTGGTCAGCCGGTTCATACTGTATACCTTGATTTTAAATCCATTACGCATTAGGACAGCACATTTAAGTTGAAGTGACTCAGTTTGTGAGGATTAAGTTATGAACAAATATTTTCAATGTAACAAACTGGTTCACCATCCCGTGGGGATTACTGCTTTGTCTAAATGAATTCTAAGTAACTGGTGCCAAACATTAGTCTTTACATGACTCAACACTGCCTTCCCAAGACATTATTTTAACTTGAAAGGTTTGGTGAGTTCCGGTATTTTCAAATTAATTTATTCAAGTCATTGGTTAAAATATTGAACTAGATAAACTTTTCAAGGTGAATTATGAGAGAAACTATTTAAAAAAACTTTCGGTATAGAAAATAGTACCAGTCAGTGTGTGTGTGTGTGCGTGTAGTACCAGTCAGTATGCGTGTGTGTGTGCGTGTGTCTCTGTGTGTGTGTCTGTCTTTTTGTTTGTGTTAGGCCAAAAATCAATGGGGTCGATTTGTTCGACTAAAAACTCTTCAAGGCGGTGCCCCAGCATGACTGCAGTGTAATGATTACCAGTACAAGAGATATCTCTGCACAAGTTGAAATCCCTGTCTTCTGTATTTCCTAGAATGAGGAAAATAACATCGGTCAATGACTTATATTGCCTTTTAAAAACTGTTCTATTATTTGTTGTTAATTGTTTAATGACTCATTGTATTAAACACGTTGGCAATAAATCGAATACTGATAATCTTTAGTTAGTTGCATTATAATGATCTACGGCTATTATAATGATTTACGGATATTGCAGATATATATGAGATTACCTCTGCTTACCTGTAGTTAACAATTTAGCAAGATTAAAACATTATGGAAATATCTTGTTTTCATTAAGAAACAAATTTTTGAAGTGACATTTTAAACTGAAATTAAACCATATTTTTTAATTAATCACAGTTAATTTGATTACCTGTTTCTCTCTTGCTTCGTTTCTTAAATTAAGACATTTTTTTAAAAGCTTAACATTTAAGGAATCATTAATATCATTCATTATTTCCAGACAGATAACATTATTGACTCAGGTGTGAACTGCAGATTAATTAAAGGAGCTATCGTGCTTTGTTCGTAAGCGTACCCCAAGATCTTGTGCCTACCTGTAGGAATATTAGAATTTTCTCAAGAAAATGAAAAAAAATAATTAGTGCTTTGTATATTTGTAATGAAGATGCTTTACTTTTTTCCTCGTGCTCTCGATTTTTGGCAAATCAAACCGAATGTTCAAAATTTGATTGCATTTGCCAAAGACACGATATAGAATAATATATCTTTAAATTTTGCAAGATTGATATATTTGGAAATTACTCTACATGTAGAAACGTTTGTCTATACGAACCTCGTATGTAAACCAGTTCTCTAACACAAGATTAATTCACATCAAATCTGAAAACATCAGACTATTAAAGTCTTATCAACAAGACGTTTTAAAGTAAATTACAACAAGCTGGGTGTCATTTTTATCTTTAGATAGACACAAGTAGAGTTAATTGCCTTGCTCAAAGACTAGACAAATGACCTATAGTAAGACATTAATTCATAATTTATAGGCAAAAACCACTACGATAACCAGAACTAATTTCTAGCCGCAATAACTATTCATCTTCAACTCCAGGCTTCCATTTAACTGTCATCAGGCGTCATAGAGTTTATTTGAGTGCATCAACGCTATTTTTTCTTTTTATGTGAAGTAATATTTTAATGCCGGAATCTGAAGTAGACATTTCATGTGTGAGATGTCAGCTGTCTCAATCAACCAGCATAATCAATATATCAATTATTTTCTCTGATTTATTTTTCGAGTTTGCTGCAGCGCCTCGATTTTTAATCTTTTATTTCCATCTTATAATATTACAAGCTAGTCCGACATTTCTGAATCAAACCGCACATAAAATGATCTGTTAGTACATGAAATACTATGCATTTGATCGGAATCTCAGAGATTTCGCTATACAAATATCAAGCTAATAAAACACATTTATCAATGCAATTGATGAGGGTTAATTCGTGTTTGTTAAACATTATTAGCGTTTTAAACAAACACAGGATTTGAAGTTAAAAAATTCGAAATGTCAAGTAATCAACGAACAGCATTTAAATCAGTGAAATGTGTGTTGAGACATTCATACAACATGACATGGCAGTGTGGGATTCGATATTCACTTTATACAATAAACTGCTGACTTTTGAGTACTTGTGATTTAAAACAACCTATAAGAATTTAAGTAGTGCTATTTTAGTGAATGCACATGGCTTAGTGTTTAGGAATGTTCAGTAGATAATCATAAAGAA
Source organism: Octopus sinensis (assembly GCF_006345805.1). NCBI lineage: Eukaryota > Metazoa > Mollusca > Cephalopoda > Octopoda > Octopodidae > Octopus > Octopus sinensis. The sequence continues at coordinate 13,940 of NW_021831881.1, read as the reverse complement.
CAGATAATCATAAAAAATAATCATAAACGAGCAGAGAGCCGCATTGGGTCATTCAAAGTGCACTTTATTTTGCGTTAGGGCATTTAATTTCACTATAATTAACATCAGTTGAGTATGGTGGCAACCTTTCACCCTTTAGCTGTCACATTCTGGATGTTCTTCTACGTTGGCTTCTACGTTGGCTCAGAATCAATACTAAAAAGAGAAAATGAAGTTTATATTTTTTAATATAGACGCAAGCATGGTTTTGTGGTTAAGAATCTCAATTTTCAACAACGTGATACCTGGTTTAGTCTCACTTCATGCTAGCTTGAGCAAGTGTCTTCTACTTCAGCCCGGGACTACACAATACACTGCGGAAACATTTTTGATGTCCATTGTTGTGTGTCTGCCTATATAAATATATATATATATATATATATATATATATACTTAATGACTAATTTCCCTCTTAGCGTTTGGCATGTATGTATAATGCCTTCTGGCTGTATGTATAATGCCCTCTATATATAATTAATATGTTCAATAAGAAATAATTATTTTCGAAATTTTTTCTCTTATGAGGTTTTTACGCTATCTACCTGACAATTTCTTGTTAAGTTTTTCCTATTAAGTAGTTGTCCTTATTGCTAAATTTTTATTCCGAAAAAACTTTTCCTCTCCCGAAATGCAATTCGTAAAAGTTTGCCATTTATCCGGATGTAATATATGTAAACTCACCCATGTGCTTCGTTGATGTTGAGCAGTTAGCTGATCGGCTTAAGCGGGGCAGGGTCGTTTTTTTATTTATAATACATTCAGCCTGCTGATGAGTACGTAAGTATGAATCACTGTGATACAGGTCTATATTTTTTTAAATGTCTTACTTTGAAAAATTGCATTCGGTGGGATATTATATATTTTTGGTAGAATGACTAATTGTCCCTCTTAGCGTTTGGCATGTATGGTAATGCCTTCTGGCATGTATGTATAATGCCTCTATATTAAATTAATATGTTCAATAAGAAATAATTATTTTCGAAATTTTTTCTCTTATGAGGTTTTTACGCTATCTACCTGACAATTTCTTGTTAAGTTTTCCTTATTAAGTAGTGTCCTTAATTGCTAAATTTTTATTCCGAAAAAACTTTTCCTCTCCCGAAATGCAATTCGTAAAAGTTTGCCATTTATCGGATGTAATATATGTAAACTCACCCATGTGCTTCGTTGATGTTGAGCAGTTAGCTGATCGGCTTAAGCGGGGCAGGGTCGTTGTTTATTTATAATACATTCAGGCCTGCTGATGAGTACGTAAGTATGAAATCACTGTGATACAGTTTATTATTTTTTTAAATTGTCTTACTTTGAAAAATTGCATTCGGTGGGATTAGTAATATTTTTGGTAGAATGACTAATTGTCCCTCTTAGCGTTTGGCATGTATGTATAATGCCTTCTGGCAT
>NW_021831881.1:0-10000 GCF_006345805.1 Octopus sinensis | reverse complement strand
ATACATACATACATACATACGTACATACATACATACATACATACATACATGCATACATACATACATACATACATACATACATACATACGTACATACGTACGTACGTACGTACGTACATACATACATACATACATACATACATACATACATACATGCATACATACATACATACATACATACATACATACATACATACATATATACATACATACATACATACATACATATATACATACATACATACATACATACATACATACATACATACATACATACATACATACATACATACAAACATGCATACATACATTAACCGAAACGGTCGTGACTTCTGGTACTTGACTGAGGAAAGAAGGCCAAGAACGACCCGTCTTTTTTTGCCTGTCCTTCTAACCGTCGTTTCTCTTGTCCGTCTTTGTATCGTCTCTCTGTCCGAATATTTTATTGTCCTCTATTACGATTTTTTTACATTAGATATATATATATATATATATTTCAGTTATATAATTCATTTATTACTTTAATTTAATTACTTGAATTTTCATTTATCATCAATTTCATATTAATTGGTTTCAATATATATATATACAAATTGAGATAGGGGTTGACCAACCATAAAGGGCTAATATTGGTAAAATGAGACATACTTATCTACATGGCCGAAACAGTGATTTGTTCTGCTTTTTATATTTAACCCTACAATCTCTTATGTGGTGGTTTAATAAAGTATGTGATTGAGTATTATCTGGTAATTGATATTTGATTTAGATGTATTTCTCCATTTTCTTATCTTGTATATATATATATATATATATATATATATATATATAGAGAGAGAGAGAGAGAGAGAGAAATGAAGAAAAAGGGTAATACAGTCCTTATTTTTTACACCTGTGTCAATCGCTCGAACATTTCAACACAGTCTATAAGCTCACTATTGATGTTTAACAATATTTTTTTTTTCAGCGTATATCTCTCTTCGTATTTTTTGTTGGGTTCTTTTTTTTTTTTTTGTCTTTTCCTCTCACGAACATACTCAGTCGCATTCTCTTCCTACATCTTCCACATTGTGTAATCTTCTTTCGCTAAGCAATTATATATGAATGCATTTATATTAATACCATCTGCACTGTCAAATGAGGCGGTATGAACCGACTGTAATATTTCAAAATCCTTGCAAGTGGTACGCAAAGCCATAAAGGAGAACTCAATAAATGGGAAATAAGACAGTGGGTGTGTTTCTGATTATAAATCTATCAGTGTACAAAACCTTCACATCCAACATTGTCCCCAAACAGGTGCAATGCTGTCCGTAAAGGAAAATTTCATACGAAACGGCGATATTATGGAGACGTCGAAATATTACGTTGGGATTCAAAGTATGATGTCTATTTATTTCATAACTATAATCGAGATTTATCTCCTCCTCCTCATCTCTCTCTCTCTCCCTCTCACTCTCTCCTTCCTCTCTCCCCCTCTCTCTCTCACGAGTGCTCACTTTGTATGTATCTGTTTTCGAACTGCTTTGAATGAAAATATAATTTAAAACACGCGGTGCTTACCTGGAACTTACAATTGCTGCTGCTTAAATTTGCTAAGGGAATAAGAGTGGAAACGAGAGAGAGGAAGTGTGTGTAAGACAACGATGAGATGAAAGAAAGAGCGCCTACTATACAATGAAAGAGAGGGGGGATATTTTCCTTAAGGGGAGAGAACTGCTTCAGGGTTTGTGTCATAACTCTGGTTTTTTATGTTTCTTTTTTCTCTCCATATCTTGAGAGACCTTTTTCCTATCAGTGAAAGGGTTTCCATATTTCCATAAAATCCATTTATTGGGCACATACACTTTCCTACCTTTTTTTCAATAACCACACAAGTACATCATTTTTTGTCATCTATATTCTGTCATTTGCATGTGTTGTATCTCTGGTTTTCTTTGCATATACATAATTCAGTGCATAACGTTCTAGCACCAAGAAACTTTACTTGTACAACATCTTGTCTTTATTTCGTCAAAATATAGGATTTACTCAAACAATGCTTCATTATCAAATTCCTTCTTATTACATCTGAAACGAAACAAGAGAGGAAAGAATGAAAAAAAATAATACTGGTTATAGTTGTACAACCATGAAGTCATTTTTGCAATTTTTGGCTTTGCTTCTTTATACCAGTAAATAACGGAGACGCATCTGTATCTATTTGCACTACATTTACCATAATCACAAAGACCCAAAACCTCGTAGTTGTTAAGACAACCAATGAAATTATTTAACATGTACATGTTGATAAATTGTGGAGGCACGTGGCTTAGTGGTTAGGGTGTCAGCATCATGTTCGTAAGATTGTGGTTTCGATTCCTGGATCGGGCGACGCGTTGTGTTCTTGAGCAAAACACTTCATTTCACGTTGCTCCAGTCCACTGAGTTAGCAAAAATGAGTAACGCTGCGATGGACTGGCGTCTCGTCCTGCTGGGGAACACATACGTCATAGAAACCGCGAAAACTGGCCCATAGAAACCGCGAAAACTGGCTAGGCTTTAAAAGGGCGCATTTGGAGGCGCGATGGTTAGGTGGTTAGGGTAGCGGACTCGCGGTCGGACGATCGCGGTTTTGATCCCCAGACCGGGTGTTGTGTGTGTTTATTGAGCAAAAACACCTAAAAGCTCCACGATCTCCGACAAGGGGTGGTGGCGAAACTCTTGTTTTACTCTTTCGCCACAACTTTCACTCACTCTCTCTTCCTGTTTCTTGAGTAACGCTGCGATGGACTGGCGTCCCGTCCAGCTGAGAGGGAACACATACGCCACAGAAACCGGGAAGCCGGGCTCATGAGCCTGGCTAGGCTTGAAAAGGGCGCATAAAGAAAAAAAAATGTTGATAAATTGCTCTACAAAATTACACTCAGTTTTGGATAACAAACATAGTAAACTACCCCATGGACTTCTTCAATATCCTAGTGATAACATGTGTATTTTAGAGTCACACTAAAGAACGTATCCTCATTTATTTATAACATTTATGTGGATGGTTCGTATCCAATTCTTAATTATTATTCACATTAATTTGGAAGAAATTTCTGTTGTTGCCATGGCGTTGTGGATCCTATCATAATTCTATTTCGATGTCAATATCACTCACAATGAATAAATGGGAAAGTTCCAATATTTTCTGTCGACACAACTCATAAAAAGAATTCGTTTCTCCAAGATTCTATACCTGCAGAAGATGCTTTGTCGCTGTACCTCAACATTTCCTGAACGAAACCTACACATATATATGTCTCACATGTCTCTTGCTTATATTAGAGTAATACAGATCATTAAAAATAATGAAATCGTTTGCTTCCCTATTGATAAATAGAACAGATTTATCGAATAAAGGGGTGCGCCGTCTACTTGTGACCAAATTTTAGGAGGCGATAAAAGGAAGACAACGTGATGTATTGTAACATGACATGCACCACTAGATTTATATTTTCTCGTCTTTATTTCTAACATATTGAGAATCAAGACACTTTGGTTAAATGGCGTCTTTTTTTCTCCCTTTTCTCCTAAATATGCCGGTGGTGCGATATTTTCGAGTAGTCTGTTATTTTAGTGTATTAAATTTCCTTGAGATTATTTCCTACCCTATTGCCTGGCTTTCACTGCATATTCATAAGTAATATTGGTTGCAAATTTTGGGACAAGGCCAGCAGGTTTTGGGAAGGGACCAAGTCGATAAAATCAATCCCAGTGTTCAACTGGTACTTATTTCATCAATCCGGAGAGGATGAAAGGCAAAAACTGACCACGATGGAATTTGGACCCAGAATGTAAAGACGGACGAAATGTCTGTAAACATTTTGCCTGGCATGCTAACGATTCTGCCAGCTCGCTGCCATATTCGTGAGTAATAATAAAGCTATAAACCATTGAATATCCCGTGAAGTAACACGACTTCAACACAAAGAAGGAAAATTACTTCTAAATGATCGTATAGGAACGTAGCACAAATATCTAATATCGGAGAAAGCAGAATATGTATTTGCGGCTTCTTTATGAAGAATTATAAACACCTATCTGTCTTACTGCATGCCAACACTCTGGTCCTGTCTAGCGAACGAATTATTAACTCAAGGGCGCCATCTGTATGAAAAATAATATCAACAAATTCAAAATATACAAGAGAATACATTGAATCGGCGTGAACACATTAACATAAGTCTAGCCTTGATTCTCAGTCTAAGAGGAACAATAAAATCTGTTGTGTCGCTGTCCCAAATAATTTCTACCATATTACAATTCAGTCTTGTTTATATACAATATGATTATTACAAGCCAATATATATTCACAAATTAGTTACTAATTTACATTTATATATATGTATATATATCATATATATTATATATATATATATATATTATATATAATTATATAATATATTATATATATATATATATATATATATGTATATATATATATATGTATACATGTATGTATATATATATATATATATTATATATATATATATATATATATATATATACATGTATTTATGTATATATGTAGTATGTATAGAAATAAAAATGTAATATATAAGGGCAGATTTACGGCACTTGTATTCATAGTATCTCTTTATATCATCAAACGTTCTCATTTAATTATATAGTTGGTCTTTACTAGATAAATATCCAAGCCATAATAAATAGCTCTTGATTATATTTGCTTGTGAATATTTGAATATGCATGAATAAATTAAGATATGCTTTATATTGAAAGAATACAGTACAGATAAAAAAAAAATTACTGGCTGCTGTGTTGCTAGTCATAATGGGACCACGAAGCCATAAATTCGGCAAACACAAAGGTGATGAAACAAAAATAAGGTTTGACAAAGCAGTAAGAGAAGGAAGCAACTGCTAAGATTTTTTTTTTTTCAGTGTAAAATGATATTGGACATTATATGCACTTTTGTGAGACAAGAAAGACAGAAAATAGCAACTGCATTAGATTCAGAAATAAATACCAAGTGAGAAAATATAAAGAAGTTTTTTAAAAATAGTGATAAAAACGTATAGGAATGTGGACAAAGATTCAGCTATCTTACCACCGTACACCGGCGAAGTTCTTGAACAAGGCAATAAAATGGAGATAACAGCAGACATGTTGCTAGAGGGAGAGTGAATGTATGGGTGTATGAGTGTGTGTGTATGTGTGTGTGTGTGTGTGTTTGTGCGTGTGTGTGTGCGTGTGTGTGTGTACGTGTGCGTGCGTGTGTGCACGTGTGTGTGTGCACGTGTGTATGTATATGTGTGAGTGTGTGTGCGTACGTGTGTGTGTGCGTGTGTGTGCGTACATGCGTGTGTGTACGTGTGTGTCTGTACGTGTGTGTGTGCACGTGTGTGTTTGTGTGTGTGCGTCTGTGTGAGTGTGTGTATGAGTGTATGTGTGTGTGCGTGTGGGTGTGTGTGCGTAATAATGTATTAGAATATGAGATGAAGTGAGAGTGGGTGTGGGATAGGACGAAATTACAAATTAATGATGAAATAAAAATATATCCTAGAGTCAGGTCAATACTCCAACAAGATTCCAACAAGAACAAAGAGAGTGAACAGTAGAGAGAGGAAGACGGGGAGACAGGCAGATAGGCAGGGCAGAAATATGGGAGAGATAAACAAAAATATTGAATCAGAACAAATAGATAGGTAGAGAGAGAGACAGACAGAGAGAGAGAGACAGAGACAGAGACAATGCGTGTGTGTAGATGTTTGTGTGTGTATGTGTGTATGTGTGTGTGTAATATAAAACATATGCTCGCAAAGTATTCACACAAGCTAAAAGAACTTCTCTACAATGTTGTAGGTTGTGATTTGAGCGAGATTTTGGCTGTTACTTCCAGTAAATCGAGTAACCAGATAGAGCAGTGATTCTCAACCGGTGTCCATATGCCCTATGGGGGGTCAATATGGAATATTTTGTTAAAATATATACTATTTTACTCTTTTACTTGTTTCAGTCATTTGACTGTGGCCATGCTGGAGCACCGCATGTGGCTGTGTAGTCCTATCCTTGACAAACACTCCTGACAGGTGATGCAGACGTAGTGAAGACTTTGCCTGGCTGGTTGTAATGTCATAGTTTCTTATTGTCGACTTTTCTTGTCTTTCCAGTTCTTCTCTTCTCTCTCTCTGTCACTCCTATGTGTTCCATCTTTTACAGCACGTCGCCAATCTCCACGGTTGCTGGCAACCGCTTGTTAATATTTATGTCGCAGGCCTTCATGTCTTTTTTGCGGTACATGCCCTTGTACCGTAAGAACAGTCATCCAACAGACCTTGTGCCACCAGGAAGCTCTCCATAGAGTATGTCCTTGAGGATTCTGCCATCTTCCATACGACTATATATATATATATATATATATATATATATATATATATATATATATATTATATATATATAGTTATCGCCATACTAATATGGCATTCTTATAAAAAAAGAAAAAGCTGTCCGCTTATTAGCTCCATGAGGGCATCGCCTTAAGTTAGCTATTTGATACACAAACTGTATCCATATAACCGGTCAAGTAGTGTGGAGCGACTGACCTCCCTTGTTCGAAGGTTATATGGATACAGTTTGTGTATCAAATAGCTAACTTAAGGCGATGGCCTCATGGAGCTAATAAGCGGACAGCTTTTTCTTATTTTTATAAGAATGCCATATTAGTATGCGATAACTATTATTTTCCGGGAACGCTGCCGCTGTTCTCTTTAGAGAGACTTAGTTATTTTAATATTTCTATTATATATATATATATATATATATATAGTGATCAGTTACAGGATTTATTAGAATCTAGGCTGTTGCATGTAGGCCTGTAACCTAAAAATATTTCCTGATCATACATATACAGATGAGGAGGTGGGATGAGACAGTGGCACAACAGAAGTATATGTAGATATTCAACTTATAAAGAGATTCACATAATAATAACAAGTAACAACGCATATACAAAGCGACCACAAACTGAAACAGAAATTTAATGCAACGATTTTATAAGGCCTTATACTTACTAAAAACACAGAAATTACTCACAAAGTGTATTATAAGAGTCAAACGCATGTCAGGTTTAGGAAAGATGAGACATACTCAAAATGCCATAAGACGAAAGAAAATTCATCACACACCAACCAATGAGCTGCAACTAATATAATATTGTTAAAACACTTAAATCAAAGTCTCTTTTTTCAGAGACATGCCATAAACTTGTAAACGCGAGAAAAGCTTCAAGTGAGCAACGTAATATATGAATTTAACTGTAAAAGTAAAATTTGTATCTTCATGATAGCAATTGACATATTGACCATACAAATGCAGGAGCCCTCTTCTAGGCTTACTTTGCAGTTATAACAGATTCATGGTACACAGTCATGAATGACAAACAACGCATGATGGAAAAATATTGGGTTCTATTCTAGGCACGAAGCCCGAACTTTTGGGGTAGAGGGCCAGTTGATTAGGTCGGCCACAATACGCAAGTAGAAATTAATATATCGAATCCGAAAGGATGAAAGGCAAAGTCGACCTCTGAGGAATTTGAACTTAGAACATAAAGACAGACGGAATACCTATTTCTTTACTACCCACAAGGTGCTAAATACAGAGAGGACAAACAAGGACAGATAAAAAGCTTTAAGTCGATTATATTGACCCCAGTGCGTAACTGGTACTTATTTAATCGACCCCGAAAGGATGAAAGGCAAAGTCGAACTTGGCGGAATTTGAACTCAGAACGTAACGATAGACGACATACCTATTTCTTCACTACCCACAAGGGGCTAAATACAGAGAGAACAAACGGATTAAGTTGATTACATCGACCCCAGTGTGTAACTAGTAGTTATTTAATCGACCCCTAAAGGATGAAAGGCAAAGTCGACCTCGGCGTAATTTGAACTCAGGACGTAGCGGCAGACGCAATACCGCTAAGCATTTCGCCCGGCGTACTAACGTTTCTGCCAGCTCACCGCCTTACATAGAAAAATTATTGAAAGATATGTGATATAGAATTCTTTAAAATTTAGGCGGTACATTTCAGAAAAAAAAAGAAATTTATATCGCAACGCAAAGTTACCATAAAGATTCAAACAATATACACACGTCTTAGATAGTATAAGCAAGAGACTACAATGACTAGTAATTAATAAAGACCAATTTCTGGCGGTAAATTCTATATAAATAGTGACCCACAATATGGAGTGAAAACAAACTGACTCGCCAGCGACGAAGAAATTCAAGATCCAGTCTTCCGATAGAAAGGAGATGCTAACTCTTTTTGAGGACTTAAAAGTGCCCGACAGGAGCAAAAGACAAAAGAGGAAAAAAGAAAAATCATATCCTGATGACAGGGCTGAGATATTCAGGAAACGTCTTTAGAAATGAAATTACGGCCGCCATTCTTTCAAACATTCTGAAAGGGTCTGAAACAAAAATATGAAAAGAACCTAAAGCTGGATCGTAGCCGTTTTTTAAAAATATTATTCGTTAAAGAGGCGCAGGCGTGTTAAGTAGCTTGCTTACTAACCACATTTTCCGGGTTCAATCCTTCTGTGTGGCACCTTGGGTATGTGTATTCTACTTTAGCCTCTGGATGACCAAAGCCTTGCGGGTTGATTCGGTAGACGGAAACTGAAAGAAGCCCGTCGTATATAAATATGTGGTGTGTGTGTGTGTGTCTGTGTCTGTGTTTGTCCCCCACTCCACCATCCCTTGACAACCGATGTTGATGTGTATACGTCCCGGGAACCTAGCGGTTCGACAAAAGGGACCGATAGAAACAGTACTAGGCTTACAAAGAACAAGTCCGGGGGGTCGATTTGTTCGACTAAATGCGGTGCTCCATCATGGCCGCAGTCAAATGACTGAAACAAGTAAAAGAATAAAAGAATAAATAGAAGGTGCTGCACCCCCCACACACGCATACACACCACACACACACACACACACACATGCATTCACGCACTCACACACATCCACACGCAAGTAAGCACACAGCCAGAAATTCATAGGCACGCGTATCTGTGTGCATGGGTTGGTATACATATATATATATATATATATATATTATATATATCAACGTGTTCACATATGTATTTATATGTATCCTACCTATAATAGATATGCTAAAATTACTTGCACATTTTGGACCGTGTCTAGCCAATAAAATAGAGAAATGATTAAGCTATCACAGATTTTGAGGAATGGCTGGCACCATGTTTAGGCTGAAATTACATATATATGCCTAAATAATTTATCAATTCGAGTTTGTATATTTATGGTCTTATTTTGACATGCGAACGCTGTTGTTTTAAAACTGTCATAGGCTTTATCTCTTTATCTACATGTCTTTATATTCAGCTTTCTAAACGTAATTAAATTATCTCTCTCTCTTTCTGTCTCTGTCTCTATCTCTATCCCTCTCTCTGTGTTGATGTATCTGTCTCATCTGTCTGTTACCCGTCTTCTCCAGTTCGCTCTCTCTAACACAAGTACATAGACACGCATATACATAGGTGCAGATATAAGATTCTGTGAGTATACGTACCTACACACACAGACACACACACACACACAACACACACACACACACACACACACACACACACATATGTATATATGTATGTATGCATGTATGTATGTATTTATGTATGTATGTGTAGACTGTACGTGGATGTATATAACATCAGGTATGGATCAATATGTGAATATATATATATATATATATATATATATATAGTGTGGTATATGTATTGTATGTATATATATATATGTATATATATATGTATGTATTATATATATAGTATGTATATATATATTATATAATATATATATATATATGTATGAATATATATAATATATATATAATATATATATGTATATATATATATATATATATGTAGATGTATATATATATATAGCATATTATATATATATATATATATATATATATATATATATA